>NC_042962.1:10323658-10388658 GCF_901001165.1 Salmo trutta | reverse complement strand
TTGCGAATAATCGCACCAAATGTTGTCACCTTCTCACCAAGCTGCTTGGCGATGGTCTTGTAGCCCATTGCAGCCTTGTGTAGGTCTACAATCTTGTCCCTGACATACTTGGAGAGCTCTTTGGACTTGGCCATGGTGGAGAGTTTGGAATCTGATTGATTGATTGCTTCTGTGGACAGGTGTCTTTTATACAGGTAACAAGCTGAGATTAGGAGCACTCCCTTTAAGAGTGTACTCCTAATCTAAGCTTGTTACCTGTATAAAAGACACCTGGGAGCCAGAAATCTTTCTGATTGAGAGGGGGCAAATACTTATTTCCCTCATTAAAATGCAAATCATTTTATAACATTTTTGACATGCGTTTTTCTGGATTGTTTTGTTGTTATTCTGTCTCTCACTGTTCAAATAAACCTACCATTAAAATTATATATTGATAATTTCTTTGTCAGTGGGCAAACGTACAAAATCAGCAGGGGATCAAATACTTTTTTCCCTCACTGTAGGTCTGTAGCAGTTTGGGTCAAGAGTGTCCCCCCTTTAAAGAGGGTAGATGACCGCAGCTGCTTTCCCATCTTTGGGGATCTCAGACGACACGAAAGAGAGGTTGAACAGGCTAGTAATAGGGGTTGCAACAATATTGGCAGATCATTTTAGAAAGAAAGGGTCCAGATTGTCTAGCCCGGCTGATTTGTAGGGGTCCAGATTTTGCAGCTCTTTCAGAACATCAGCTGACTGGATTTGGGAGAAGGAGAAATGGGGAAGGCTTGGGCTGTGGGGGATGCAGTGCTGTTGACCGCGGTAGGGGTAGCCAGGTGGAAAGCATGGCCAGCTGTAGAAAAATGCTTATTGAAATTCTCAATTATAGTGGATTTATTGGTGGTGACAGAGTTTCCTATCCTCAGTGCAGTGGGCAGCTGGGAGGAGGTGTTCTTATTCTCCATGGATTTTTCAGTGTCCCAGAACTTTTTTGAGTTTGTGTTGCAGGATGCAAATTTCTGCTTGAAAAAGCTAGCCTTGGCTTTTCTAACTGCCTGTGTATATTGGTTTATAACTTCCCTGAAAAGTTGCATATCATATCGATGCTAATGCAGAACGCCACAGGATGTTTTTGTGTTGGTTAAGGGCAGTCAGGTCTGGAGAGAACCAATGGCTATATGATGTTGTCTGTGATTGTTTCTGTTGAATTGTGTCTTTGTTTTGTACGTTTGAAATGTTCTTGTCTGTATGCCTAAACTGTACATGTCAACATGTTTACACAGGGCACAGCCGTAAAAGAGATCCAGGTCTCAGTCTGTTTTCCCTGTTAAAATAAAGATACAAAAAATATATATAAATATATATATATATATATATATATATATATATATATATCTGTTCCTGGTTCTAAATTTCTTGAGTGAGGCATGCTTATTTAAGATGGAGAGGAAGGCATTTAAAAAAAATAACCAGGCATCCTCTATTGACAGGATGAGGTCAATATCCTTCCAGGATACCCGGGCCAGGTCATTTAGAAAGGCTTGCTCGCTGAAGTGTTTCAGGGAGCATTTGACAGTGATGAGTGGAGGTCATTTGACCGCTGACCCATCACGGATGCAGGCAATGAGGCAGTGATCGCTGAGATCTTGGTTGAAAACAGCAGAGGTGTATTTAGAGGGCAAGTTGGTTAGGATGATATCTATGATGGTGCCCGTGTTTACGGCTTTGGGGTGGTACCTGGTAGGTTCATTGATAACTTGTGTGAGATTGAGGGCATCAAGCATAGATTGTAGGATGGCTGGGGAGTTAAGCATGTCCCAGTTTAGGTCACCTAGCAGCACATGCTCTGAAGATAGATGAGGGGCAATCAGTTCACATATGATGTCCAGAGCACAGCTGGGGGCAGAGGGTGGTCTATAGCAGGCGGCAATGGTGAGAGACTTGTTTTTAGAGAGGTGGATTTTTAAAAGTAGAAGTTCAAATTGTTTGGGTACAGACCTGGATAGTAGGACAGAACTCTGCAGGCTATCTCACAGTAGATTGCAACACCGCCCCCTTTGGCCGTTCAATCTTGTCTGAAAATATTGTAGTTAGGGATGAAGATTTCAGAGTTTTTGGTGGTCTTCCTAAGCCAGGATTCAGACACGGCTAGGACATCCGGGTTGGCAGAGTGTGCTAAAGCAGTGAATAAAACAAACTTAGGGAGGAGGCTTCTAATGTTAACATGCATGAAACCAAGGCTATTACGGTTACAGAAGTCATCAAAAGAGAGCGCCTGGTGAATAGGACTGGAGCTAGTCACTGCAGGGCCTGGATTCACCTCTACATCACCAGAGGAACAGAGGAGGAGTAGGATAAGGGTACGGCTAAAAGCTATGAGAATTGGTCGTCTATGACGTCCGGGATAGAGAGTAAAAAGAGCAGGTTTCTGGGGGCGATAAAATAGCTTCAAGGTATAATGTACAGACAAAGGTATGGTAGGATGTGAATACAGTGGAGGTAAACCTAGGCATTGAGTGATGATGAGAGAGATATTGTCTCTAGAAACATCATTGAAACCAGGTGATGTCATAGCATGTGTGGGTGGTGGAACTGAAAGGTTGGATAAGGTATAATGAGCAGGGCTAGAGGCTCTACAGTGAAATAAGCCAATAAACACTAACCAGAACAGCAATGGACAAGGCATATTGGCATTAAGGAGAGGCATGCTTAGCCGAGTGATCATAAGGGTCCAGTGAGATTCAGACAGCTAGCTGGGCCATAGGTAGCAAGCTGGCAGAAGATGGAGGGAGCTCTGTTTTTAGCCACCTCATGTGTTTCCGTCTGTAGATTAGTGGGGTTCCGTGTGGTAGAGGGGACCAATCCAATTGGCAAAATAGTTATAGTTATAGTGGCCCGAGATAATTGTCCGATAGACCGATTCAGATAGCAGCCGATAAGACAGCTAACGATTAGCGGGCCGCAGATGGGTGTTCAGGTTACATCGCGACGGAGGGGCCAGTTGGATAACTCCCTCAGGCAGATAACATCGGTAGTCCAGTCGTGACGGCCCGATGGGGCTCCGCATCGGCAGTAAAACGGGTCCGGATAGGTGATTGTAGCCCAGGAGTGGCTGATGGAACTCTTCAGCTGGCTAGCTCTGGAATAATTGATGTTTGCTCTGGGACCGACGTTAGCCAATAGTCACTCAGATAGCAGCTAGCTAGCTGCAAGATCCAGGTGTAAATGTCCAGAGCTTGCGATAGAAATCGGGGGATATGGAGAGAAAAATAGGTTTGGTATGCTCTGGTTTGCTTCGCGTTGTACAAAACTGGCGATAGCTATTCGAGCTAAGGGATAGCTGATGACCGCCAACCGTGGTTAGCTGAATACTAACGCTAGCTTCTGGCTAGCTTCTGGCTAGCTTCTGTTGTGGATTTCAGATTTCAGGTGAATTTTAATTGGTGAGGCGAGTTGCAGGAGAGTGCTTTGAAGTTGAGTTTTTAGAAAAAAAATATATAAAAAGATATGCGAAGAAAATAAGTAAATATATATATACACGGGACACGACAAGACGAGGACAAAAGACGTCTGACTGCTATACCATCTTGGAGACAGTATAACTCAAAGTAACACAAAAATAACACAATATAACACAAAGTAACACAATGTAACACAATGTAACACAAAGTTACACAATATAACACAAAGTAACACAATGCAACACAAAGTAACACAATGTAACAAAGTTACACAATGTAACACAAAGTAACACAATGTAACAAAGTTACACAATATAACACAAAGTTACACAATATAATACAAAGTAACACAATGTAACACAAAGTTACACAATGTAACACAAAGTAACACAATGTAACACAAAGTTACACAATATAACACAATGCAACACAATATAGCACGAAGTAACACAAGGCAACACAATATAACACAAAGTAACACAAAGTAACACAATATAACACAAAGTAACGCAATATAACACAATATAACACAAAGTAACACAAAGTAACACAATATAACACAATATAACACAAAGTAACACAATATAACACAAAGTAACGCAATGTAACACAATGCAACAGATTGTGAGATTTTAACAGATTGCTGCTGTCGGAGGCGTATTAATAAAGTGTTTGTTAAAGGATTCTGACACCAGGTTGTTCCAAATAGCTTTAGAGGGAGAGAGATGATCTGGGTTTTGGTAATGGTAGAACATCCGCTCCATATCTTTGCCAAACACACACACACACACACACACACACACACACACACACACACACACACGAACAGCGGTAGGCTACCTCTGATTTGATCTTGTTGTCTCCGAAGCAGAGGTGTTGGAGGTAGGCTGCAGCATTGGACTGGACTGAAGGGAACTGGTGCTGCAGCATCTGAATCACCTCAGGCAACTCTGGATCCCTCCATCCAAACTCCCTACAGGGAAATAGAGATGGAAAGAGGAGGGAAATAGCAAAAGAGAGAGGGGGAGAGAGAGAGGGGGGAGACAGAGAGAGAGACAAAGAACGAGAGAGAGAGAGAGAGAATGAGAGAGAGAATGAGATGCAGGAAGGAATGAGAAAAAAGAAAGCAGTTTAGATGAGTGTACAACATAACACAGCCGACTTGTATTTCCGAGGTTGAAGACAATAAAACCGTGAGTTACGTGTAGCTGTGTGAGGCCAGTTAGGTTATTGTGTTAGACTTCTCACATGGTTGTTGTGGGATGGAGAGACATGAGGAATACAGGAGGGATGGAATACCTACTGTGTGGCTCACCGCTCTGCTATAATTCTCTCTCTACTAATTTTCTATAACTTTTTCTCCACACTTTTCACTCTCAACCTTTATTTTCCCTCTCTCCCTGTATCGTTCTCTCTCCTCTGCTTTCTCTTTCAAAACCCTGTAAACCCCCAAAAAGAAAGAAACCCGAGATACAAGTTTTGCCCCAAATACAATACCGACTACCCCAGGAATACAGTACTAACTACCCAAAAAAACACAGCACTGACTATTCCAGCAATACAGTAGTGACTACTCCAGAGAATACAGTACTGTCTATTCCAGCAATACAGTAGTGACTACTCCAGAGAATACAGTAGTGACTACTCCAAAGAATACAGTACTGTCTACTCCAAAGAATACAGTACTGTCTACTCCAGCAATACAGTAGTGACTACTCCAAAGAATACAGTACTGTCTACTCCAGCAATACAGTAGTGACTACTCCAGAGAATACAGTACTGACTACCCCAGGAATACAGTACTGACTACTCCAGAGAATACAGTACTGACTACCCCAGGAATACAGTACTGACTACTCCAGAGAATACAGTACTGACTACTCCAGAGAATACAGTAGTGACTACTCCAGAGAATACAGTACTGTCTACTCCAGGAATACAGTACTGACTACTCCAGAGAATACAGTACTGACTACCCCAGGAATACAGTACTGACTACTCCAGAGAATACAGTACTGACTACTCCAGAGAATACAGTACTGACTACTCCAGAGAATATACTATGTAACCTGAGCCTTGCAGATTTTTACCTTGACCAATAAATGGGATTTATGGTTCCTCCTTATTCTGGTAGATAAATACAGCCCTGTATGTGAATGGATTGTATCTGCTACAATGATAACTGTTGGTTAGAAAGATAGAGGGATCAGGGGAGGACAGAGACGGAGGGATGGAGAGCAGAGATAAAGGGATGAAGGTAGAATGAGATGGAGGGATGAGAGAGTTAGAGATGGAGCAGGGGATCCCCGAGCGTTTAAGGGATTTAAACAGAGAGCCCCTCACACAGGAGATTAGATCAAGTGTGTGTGTGCGGGTGTTTGTGTGTGTGAGCATGTACACGTGCGTGCATCTGTGTGTGACAGTTAACAGAACGTGGAGTGATCTGCTGACAAGATAAGTGTGTGTGCCAGCAACCGTGTGTGTGTGTGTGTGTGTGTGTGTGTGTGTGTGTGTGTGTGTGTGTGTGTATCACTGTGTTCAATAGAAAGTGCAGTGATGGACTGATAAGATAAGCATGGTCAGCCTCCATTAATTAAAACCAGACAAAAGCCCTCAAATGAAACACCAATCATCTCAACACACTTAGCTAATAACATAGACACTGGTATCATCCCAAATTAAACCCTATTCCCTATATAGTGCACTACGGTTGATAAGTGCCTAAAGGACACTGGAAATATAGGGACACAGGCCAGACTGGCAACAGCTAAACACCATGAAACAGGAAGCCATTATATATTTAGGATTCACTTTTTACCACGACAACCTGAACATAAAGACTGCACAGGGTGAATGATAGATCTGACACCCTGAACATAAAGACTGCGCAGGGTGAATGATAGATCTGACACCCTGAACATAAAGACTGCGCAGGGTGAATAATAGATCTGACACCCTGAACATAAAGACTGCGCAGGGTGAATGATAGATCTGACACCCTGAACATAAAGACTGCGCAGGGTGAATGACAGATCTGACACCCTGAACATTAAGACTGCGCAGGGTGAATGACAGATCTGGGACAGGGGAACAGACCACTGTTGTGCAAGTAGGCATTTGATGCATGAACACATGTGTACCGTACACACACACAGACAATCTCTCTCTCTCTCTCTCAATTCATTTCAATTCAATTCAAGGGCTCTATTGGCATGTGAAACATATGTTTACGTTGCCAAAGCAAGTGCACTAGATAATAAACAAAAGTGAAATAAACAATAAAAATTTAACATAAAAAATTACACTCACAAAAGTTCCACAAGAATAAAGACATTTCAATTGTCATATTATGTGAAAATATTTAAAGTACAAAAGGTAAAATATATAAACACGGGTTGTATTTACAATGGTGTTTGTTCTTCACTGGTTGCCCTTTTCTTTACCTGTATTTAACTGAGCAAGTCAGTTAAGAACAAATTCTTATTTTCAATGACGGCCTAGGAACAGTGGGTTAACTGCCTTGTTCAGGGGCAGAATGACAGATCTGTACCTTGTCAGCTCGGGGATTTGAACTTGCAACCTTCTGGTTACTAGCCCAACACTCTAACCACTAGGCTACCCTTGTGGCAACAAGTCACATCTTGCTACTGTGATGGCACACTGTGGTATTTCACCCAGTAGATATGGGAGTTTATCAAAATTTGGTTTGTTTTCTAATTCTTTGTGGATCGGTGTAATCTGAGGGAAATATGTGTCTCTAATAATGTCATACATTTGGCAGGAGGTTAGGAAGTGCAGCTCAGATTCCACCTCATTTTGTGGGCAGTGTGCACGTAGCCTGTCTTCTCTTCAGAGCCAGGTCTGCCTACAGCAGCCTTTCTGCAATAGCAACGTTATGCTGACTGAGTCTGTACATAGTGAAAGTTTCCTTAAGTATGGGTCAGTCACAGTGGTCAGATATTCTGCCACTTTGTACTCTCTATTTAGGGCCAAATAGCATTCTAGCTAGCTCTGTTTTTTTGTGAATTCTTTCCAATGTGTCAAGTAATTATCTATGTTTTCTCATGATTTGGTTGGGTCAAGTTGTGTTGCTGTCCTGGGGCTCTGTGGGGTCTGTTTGTGTTTGTGAACAGAGCCCCAGGTTTGGGAATCGCTTCCTTTTAGGGGGTTGTAGAATTTAATGGCTCTTTTTGGATTTTGATCATTAGCGGGCATAAGCCTAGTTCTGCTCTGCATGCATTATTTAGAGTTTTTACATTGTACAGTACAGTGAGGATATATTTGCAGAATTCTGCATGCAGAGTTACAATTTGCTCTTTGTCTCATTTTGTGAATTCTTGGTAGGTGAGCGGACATTAGACCTCACAACCATGAAGGACAATGGGTTCTATAACCTTTTCCAATATTTTTTGACAGATCCTAATTGGTATGTCAAATCTTATGTTCCTTTTGAAGGCATAGAAGGAACTTCTTGCCTTGTCTCTCAGATCGTTCACAGCTTTGTGGAAGTTACCTGTGGTGCTGATGTTTAGGCTAAGGTATGTATAGTTTTGTGTGTGCTCTAGGGCAATGGTGTCTAGATGGAATTTGTATTTGTGGTCTTGGCGACTGGACCTTTTTTGGAACACCATTATTTTTGTCTTACTGAGATTTGCTGCCAGGGCCCAGGTCTACCAGAATCGGTGCAGAAGATCTAGGTGCTGCTGTAGGCCCTCCTTGGTTGGTGACAGAAGCACCAGATCATCAGCAAACAAGAGACATTTGACTTCAGATTCTAGTAGAGTGAGGCCGGGTGCTGCAGACTGCTATTGTTGCCTCGCCAATTCGTTGATATATATGTTGAAGAGGGTGGGGCTTAAGATGTATCCCTGTATCACCCCACGGCCCTGTCGAAAGAAATGTGTTTTTTGCCAATTTTAACCGCATATTTGTTGTTTGTGTACATGGATTTTATAATGTTGTATAATTTTCCCCCCAACACCGCTTCCAGCAAATTGGATAGCAGACCCTCATGCCAAATTGAGTGAAAAGCTTTTTTTTTAAATCAACAAAGCATGAGAATATTTTGCCTTTGTTTGGGTGTATTTGTTTGTCAATTAGGGTGAATACAGGTGAATACGTGGTCTGTCGTACAGTAATTTGGTAAAAAGCCAATTTGACATTTGCTCGGTACATTTTTCTCACTGAGGAAAAGTATGAGTCTGCTGTTAATGATAATGAAGAGGACTTTCCCAAGGTTGCTGTTCACGCATATCCCACGGCAGTTATTGGGGTCAAATTTGTCTCCACTTTTGTGGATTGGGGTGATCAGTCCTTGGTTCTAATTATTGGGGAAGTGTCACATCTGTCGTCAGGAATGGACCAAGGCGCAGCGGGTTGCGTGTTCAACAACATATTTATTAAAAGGACGTTGACCACGGAAAAACAAGAAAATACAGCAACACGACAGGAACAGTTTTGCAGGCTAACAACACACAGTGCAAAAAACAACTACCCACAAAACACAAAGACAAACACACCCAATTATATAGGACTCCCAATCAAAGGCAACTCAACACACCTGCCTTCAATTGGGAGTCCAACCCCAATTAACTATACATAGAAAAACAAACCTAGAACCTATACCAACAACTAACACCCCACTACACCACACACAAAACCCCAAAATACAAAACAAATATACCTCTGCCACGTCCTGACCAAAATATAATACAAATACTACCTAAATATTGGTCAGGACGTGACAGGAAGATGCCAAAGCTAAGGATGATGTTAAAGAGTTTTAGTATAGCCAATTTAAATTTGTGGTCTGTATATTTTAGCATTTCATTGAGGATACCATCAACCCCACAGGCCTTTTTGGGTTGGAGGGTTTTTATTTTGTCCTGTGGTTCAGTCAATGCAATTGGAGAATACAGTGTGTTCTGGTAGTCTTTAATATTTGATTATAAGATTTGTATTTGATCATGTATATGTTTTTGCTGTTTGTTCTTTGTTATAGGGCCAAAAAGATTGGAGAAGGGGTTTACCCATACATCTCTTTTTTGGATAGATAACTCTTCGGGTGTCAGTGGGCTGACTGCGAATGTTCTAAGAGACTCTGGGTTGAGTCTCTCTCTCTCTACGCTAAGGAGAGTCGGTGACATATCTCATTTAAGATAATGTAGCTATGGCTAGCTAGCATTTCCTCAATTCAAACGTTAGGAAAGTGAGAAGTATCTGACTCTGGAGAATTATCTGACCCAATAGAAAACTTGTAGCATGTCTGGTCCTACCCAAAATGCCCTGGGAGTGACAGGTCCACACAGGAGGCTTGGCGGCCCGGGCAACCGGCAGCGAATAATCTGATTGGACAAGGCCTGTCGGGGTTGATGACTAATTGGACAGCTCGGTTTGGTGGTCGCACATATTAAAGCACATGCTAATTAGTTACCCTTCAATCATCATCAATCTCTGAGGGACTGAGAGCGAGAGAGCGAGAGAGAGGGGGGAGGGTCTCTCTTGGTCTCTCTCTGTATTTCTGTCTCATTCTTTCAACCTCCCACCCCCTTCCCTCTCTATCCCCCCTGTCCCCAGGCCATACTTCAGTAAAGGTGGTCTATTTAAGCAGTGATCTCTCAGGCTGAAGTCAATACACAGCATTCAGTAATTACACTGATAAACACAATACAATGAGATGCAAGAGGAAACATTGAACTTAGCGATGAAGCTTTAATTAAACCTAGTCCGAAATGAAGATAGTGGAAAGATCCAGGAAAAAAACGAACCCAATTGATGGTTACACTGAGGAATGTGGGCACATAAACATTAGGAAATTGCAGTGTTGGATGCACACACACATTTTCACACTTCACACAAAATATATACACACTCACATTTGAACATAAAGACACACACTCACTCACAAAAATGCCCACTGACTTTGTGTACAGTGCGTATGTGTGTGTGAGTGTGAGTGTGAGTGAGTGTGTGTGTGTGTGTGTTGTGTGTGAGTGAGTGATGTGTGTGAGTGTGTATGTGTGTGTGTGAGTGTATGTGTGTGTGAGTGTGAGTGTGAGTGTGAGGTGTGTGATGTGTGTGAGTGAGTGTGTATGTATGTGTGTGTGTGTGTGTGTATGTGTGTGTGTGTGTGTGTTGTGTGTGAGTGAGTGTGTATGTGTGTGTGTATGTGAGTGTGAGTGTGTGTGTGTGTGTGTGTGTGTGTGTGTGTGTGTGTGTGTGTGTGTGAGTGAGTGTGAGTGTGAGTGTGAGGTGTGTGATGTGTGTGAGTGAGTGTGTATGTATGTGTGTGTGTGTATGTGTGTGTGTGTGTGTGTGTGTGTGTGTGTGTGTGTGTGTGTGTGTGTGTGTGTGTGTGTGTGTGTGTGTGTGTGTGAGTGAGTGTGTATGTGTGTGTGTGAGTGTGTGTGAGTGTATGTGAGTGTGTGTGTGTGTGTGTGTGTGTGTGTGTGTGTGTGTGTGTGTATGTATGTGTGTGTGTGTGTGTGTGTGTGTGTGTGTGTGTGTGTGTGTGTGTGTGTGTGTGTGTGTGTGTGAGTGAGTGTGTATGTGTGTGTGTGAGTGTATGTGTGTGTGTGTGTGTGTGTTGTGAGTGTGTATGTATGTGTGTGTGTGTGTGTGTGAGTGTGTGTGTGTGAGTGAGTGTGTATGTGTGTGTGTGAGTGTATGTGAGTGTGTGTGTGTGTGTGTGTGTGTGTGTGTGTGTGTGTGTGTGTGTGTGTGTGTGTGTGTGTGTGTTGTGTGTGAGTGAGTGTGTATGTGTGTGTGTGAGTGTATGTGAGTGTGTGTGTGTGTGTGTGTGTGTGTGTGTGTGTGTGTGGTCAGAAAG
This sequence comes from Salmo trutta, assembly GCF_901001165.1. Classification (NCBI taxonomy): domain Eukaryota; kingdom Metazoa; phylum Chordata; class Actinopteri; order Salmoniformes; family Salmonidae; genus Salmo; species Salmo trutta. Next base: position 10,377,393 of record NC_042962.1, on the reverse strand, counting down.
GGCTGACAGCGCAAAGCAGAAATCCCAGACACACAGAGAAATCAATAAAGAGAGAGAGAGAGCTTTGGCAATGTAAACATGTTTCCCATGCCAATAATTAAATTGAGAGAGAGAACGGAAGAGAAAGAGAGAGAGATAAAGGGAGAGGGAGGGAGAGAGAGAGAGAGAGAGAGAGAGAGACAGAGAGGGAGAGAGAGACAGAGACAGAGAAAGGAAGAGAAAGAACAAACACCATTGTAAATACAACCCATATTTACATTTATTTATTTTCCCTTTTGTTCTTTAACTATTTGCACATCGTTACAACACTGTATATAGACATAATATGACATTTGAAATGTCTTCATTATTTTGGAACTTCTGAGATTGTAATGTTGAAATTGAAATTGAAAAAGACAGAGAGTGAGAGTGAAAGAGAGAGACAGGAAGAGAAAGAGAGAGAGAGAGAGGGGGGAGGCAGACAGACAGAGAGATAAATAGAGAGAGAAAGAGATAGAGGGAGAGAAATAAAGAGAGAGAGCTGCTATTCCCATCCTCCAAACTGCTCAGGGCATATGCTAATTAGGTATAGAGCAGACCTAACTCACTCTATTGAATTAATCAAAACAGGAACATTTTACATTTGGCTAGAAATTCAAAAGGAAAGTATGTCAACAGAGAAAAATGTCCTCCTGTGTGCTACCTATATCCCCCCACTAGGATCCCAATACTTTAATAAAGACAGGTTCTCCATCCTGGAGTGGGAAATCAATCATTTCCAGGCCCAGGGACATGGACTAGTCTGTGGCGACCTAAATGCCAGAACAGGACAAGAACCTGACACCCTTAGGACACAGGGGGACAAACACCTACTTGGAGGAGCCAGCATTCCCTCCCCCAGGCACATCTACGATAACATAACCAACAAAAACGGGTCACAACTCCTGCGGCTCTGTCGCACGCTGGGTATGTACATAGTCAACGGTAGGATTTGAGGGGACTCCTACAGTAGGTACACCTGTAGCTGTCTCTTGGCAGTAGTACTGTAGACTACTTTATCACTGACCTCAACCCAGAGTCTCTCAGAGCGTTCAGTCAGTCCACTGACACCCTATCAGATCACAGCAAAGTCACACTCTACTTGAAGAGAGCTTTGCTCAATCATGAGGCATCAAAGCCAAAGGAGCTGAATAATGTTAAGAAATTATATAGATGGAAGGAAACTAGCGCTGGAAACCTACAAAAAAAGAAATATGCAACAACAAATGCAATCCCTTTAAGACAACTTTGTGGACAAAATATTTCCCTGTAATAGTGAAGGTGTAAACTTGGCAGTAGAAAACCTAAACAGTATATTTGACCTCTCAGCTTCCCTATCAAATCAAAAAAATTCAAAACAGAAAACAGAAAAAAATTAACAACAATGACAAATGGTTTGATGAAGAATGCAAAAACCTAAGAAAGAAATTGAGAGACCTGTCTAGCCAAAAACATAGACACCCAGAAAACCTGAGTCTACGCCTTCACTATGGTGAATCACTAAAACAATACAGAAATACACTTCGGAAAAAGAAGGAACATCACGTCAGAAATCAGCTCAATGTAATTGAAGAATCCATAGAATCTAACCACTTCTGGGAAAATTGGGAAACACTAAACAAACAACAACACTGTAACGCCCTGGCCATAGAGAGGGGTTTTTGTTCTTTATTTTGGTTAGGCCAGGGTGTTACATTGGGTGGGCGTTCTATGTGCATTTTTCTATGTTGGTTTGTTTCATTGATTTTGGCCGTGTGGCTTCCAATCAGGCACAGCTGAAGAGCGTTGTTGCTGATTGGGAGTCACACATAAGGAGCATGTTTTTCCTTTGGGTTTTGTGGGTAATTATTTCTGTTTAGAAGGCGGGGCTTTACCTAGCCTGTTGAGGCCAGGGGGCAGGATCTTATCCCGGTATTGGGATTCATTGTCATGTGACCATGGCGGGGAATTCAAAACTGCAAGAGTAATCATTTCAAATACTCAAATAATCAACTATTTTCCTCCATTTGAAAGATATATCTCCTAAATCTAACCACGCTGTCCGATTTTCAAAGAGGCTTTACGGAGAATGCATAAAGTTAGGTTATGTTAGGAGTACATTGACAATAGCTGTGTGTAATGTTTAGTCAATTCAAAGAAGGGCATCAACAGACAGAAAACTAGCTAGAATTATGCACTTACCTTTGACAATCTGCATCAGATGACACTCATAGGACATTATGTTATACAATACATGCATTTTTAGTTCCATCAAGTTCATATTTATATCCAAAAACAGCATTTACAGTCGCGGTGAAATTCAGATTTTTTTTGGCTCGAATGCTCCCAGTGAATCCAGCATTACAAATCACGGAATTACTATTCGAAAACATTGGTAAATTATAATATTGTCATTCAAAGAATAATATATTATCATCTCGTAATTGCTACCGAATGGCCAGATCTCAAAATAACTTTACTGGGAAACCACATTTTGCAATAAACGGGGTACTATGCTAAGAACAATAAGCTAAGCTATAAGCTAAGCTATACAGTTAGCATCATCTAATATCGATAATAACATTGTAAATATCCCCTTACCTTTGATTATCTCCATCAGAAGGCACTGCCAGGATTCACAGGTCCAGAACAAATGTGGTTTCTTTTGACAAAGTTCATAATTTATGTCCAAATAACACCAAGTAGTTAGCGTTCAGTAGGCTGGGTGGGGGGTGTAAAGTCACGCCGAAAAGCTAAAAAAAACCTAGTAAATAATCTATTTATGTTCGTTCAAACATGTCAAACGTTGTTTAGCATTAATCTTTTAGTCCATTTTTAACGTGAAACATCAGTAAACATCAGTAATATTTTCACACAACCTATCAAGTGTCTTAGATAAACGATTATGACAAACACACTCTTCTCAGATTTATGCGCAGGCGCAAAAAATGAAGTGATGATGTGTCAACTTCCAAGCATTCTAATTCGGTCTGTATTCATCACAGATGCTTCAAACAACTTTATAAAGATCGTTGACATCTAGTGGAAGCCGTAGGAGTTGCGAACTGAATCCTTTCTCACTATGGTATCTATAAAACAATGACACTAAATAGTACAGTCACAAAATTCACATTTTTTTTAAAAATCTATTTTTCACAGGTTTTGCCTGCAATATGAGTTTTGTTATACTTACAGACACCATTCAAACTGTTTTAGAAAATTCAGAGTGTTTTCTATCCAAACCTGAACAATAATATAAATATTCTAGCTTCTGAGTTGGTGTAGGAGGCAGTTAAAAATGGGCACATATTTTTTCTAAAATTCTCAATACTGCCCCCTAGCCCAAACAGGCTAGCAAAGACTTATAGATGACCTTGAGCCAGTGGGTTTGGTGACGGATATTTAGTGAGGGTCAGCCAACGAGAGCATACAGGTCGCAGTGGTGGGTAGTATATGGGGCTTTGGTGATAAAACGGAATGCACTGTGATGGACTGCATCCAGTTTGCTGAGTAGAGTGTAGGGGGCTGTTTTGTAAATGACATCGCCAAAGTCAAGGATCGGTAGGATAGTCCGTTTTACGAGGGTATGTTTGGCATGGTGGCGTAGCAGGAAGATTGGAACGCTGTGAACCAAGATATTGTGAGTTGAATCCCAGTCGAGGAGATGTTAAATAAAAATGACTATATGAATAAGCATGCACAAATGAATCATGCATGTCAAAATGAATCAAAAATGTAAGTTGAATAAACTTTGTGTGTGTCACGATTCCTACCGACCGTGGCGCCCCCTCCTGCTCGGGTGGCGCTCGGCGGTCGTCGTCCCCGGCCTATTAGCTACCACCGATTCCCTTTTTGTTTTTCCCTTTTTTTATGTTTTCTCACCTGCCCTGAGTTAGTCATTAAGAGGGCTATTTAGTTCAGCTGGCCCGCTCCCTATTGTGCGGGATTGTCTTTCTGTGTGTCGACTGCGTTTTGTTCGACTGTGCTTGTCGAGTGTATTTTCCCTGTTGTTGGGAAACCTTTTATTTTGTGCTTGTGGTTTATTAAAATTACCACACAGTGTTCGCTGCTTCCTGCGCTTCTTTCCGCCACACAACAGACAAGCCGTTACAGAATCCCGCACCACAAAGAGCATGGAATCAGCGGGAGCAGCGGGCACTCCACTACCCTCGATGGAGGAACGTGTCCTTCATAATACATCGGTCCTGCATCGCATCGGATCCGCCATGGACCAGATGATGGAGAGGATGGACCGATGGGAGAGGAGTGGTATCCTCTCTCCACCTTCACCCCCCCGATACAACCATCTCCTCCTCCTACAACGTCTGGCTCTGGCGCGCTTCGCCTGGCACTCCCGAGGGAGTACGATGGGACGGCGGCTGGGTGCAAGGGGTTTCTTCTCCAGTTAGAGTTGTACCTGGCCACCGTCAGACCTGCTCCTACAGGAGAAGAGAGCGTGAGTGCCCTCGTTTCCTGCCTGATGGACCGAGCTCTGGAGTGGGCTAATGCGGTCTGGAACGCTCCAGACTCGGCGAGGGACCACTACCCAGAGTTCACCCGCCGCTTTCGGGCTGTTTTCGACCACCCCCCCGAAGGTAGAGCGGCGGGTGAACGGCTGTTCCACCTCAGGCAGGAGACGAGGAGCGCTCAAGACTTCGCGCTGGAGTTTAGGACCTTGGCTGCTGGAGCGGGGTGGAATGACAGGGCCCTCATAGACCACTACCGGTGTAGTCTCCGGGCGGACGTCCGCAGGGAGCTGGCCTGTAGGGACACCAATCTATTCCTGGACGAACTCATTGATATGTCCATACGATTGGACAATTTGCTGGCTGCCCGCGGGCGTTCGGAGAGGGTCCTGCCCGTTCCACCCCCGTGCACCCCCGCCCCTACCCCTATGGAGGAGGTGGCTCCTCCTGCACCAGCTGTGGTCGGAGAGGACACACGGCCGACCGGTGCTGGAGCCAGTCTGGGAGTCGAGAAGGCAGGCAGAACACTTCTCGGTCACCTCAGGTGAGTCAGCACCAGATTCGCCCAGAACCCCCTATTGGTCATGTGTTTTTGCCTGTTTCATTTTCTAAATTTTGCCCTCTTCCCAGCATAGGGCGCTAGTCGATTCAGGCGCAGCTGGGAACTTTATGGACCGTGGACTTGCCATTAAGCTGGGCATTCCACGGGTGCCGATAGATTCCCCCTTCCCCGTGCACTCCTTAGATAGCCGACCATTAGGGTCAAGGCTAGTCAGGGAGTCTACGGTGCCGCTGGACATGGTAACGCTGGGGAATCATAAGGAAAGCATTAACTTTTTTCTTATTGATTCACCTGCGTTTCCGGTGGTGCTGGGGGTCCCCTGGCTGGCTGGTCACAATCCCCTCATTTCGTGGAAACAGGGGGTTCTCCAGGGGTGGTCGGAGGAGTGTTCAGGGAGGTGTCTAGGAGTTTCCATAGGTGCCACGTTGGTGGAGAGTCCAGACCAGGTGTCCACCGTGCGCATTCCCCCTGAATACGCCGATTTGGCGATCGCTTTTTGTAAAAAGAGAGTGACTAAATTACCACCTCATCGACAAGGGGATTGTGCGATAGATCTCCAGGTTAACGCTGCGCTTCCCAGGAGTCACGTGTACCCCTTGTCACAAGAGGAGACGGCGGCTATGGAGACATACGTCACGGAATCCTTGGGACAGGGGTACATTCGGCCCTCCATCTCACCCGCTTCCTCGAGTTTCTTTTTTGTGAAGAAAAAGGAGGGAGGTCTGCGTCCGTGCATTGATTATAGAGGTCTAAACGCGATCACGGTGGGGTTTAGTTACCCACTACCTCTTATCGCTACGGCGGTGGAATCATTTCACGGAGCACAGTTCTTCACAAAATTGGATCTCAGGAGCGCGTATAACCTGGTGCGTATCAAGAAGGGAGATGAGTGGAAAACCGCCTTTAGTACCACATCAGGCCATTATGAGTACCTCGTCATGCCGTATGGGTTGAAAAATGCTCCAGCCGTCTTTCAATCCTTTGTTGACGAGATTCTCAGGGACCTGCACGGGCAGGGCGTGATTGTCTATATCGATGACATTCTGATATATTCCGCCACCCGCTCCACGCATGTGTCCCTGGTGCGCAAGGTGCTTGGTAGACTGCTGGAGCATGACCTATACGTTAAGGCTGAGAAGTGTGAGTTTTTCAAACGAGCCGTCTCCTTTCTGGGTTATCGCATTTCCACCACGGGGGTGGTGATGGAGTGTGACCGCGTTAAGGCCGTGCGTAATTGGCCGACTCCAACCACGGTGAAGGAAGTGCAGTGGTTCTTGGGCTTTGCCAACTACTACCGGAGGTTTATCCGGGGGTTTGGCCAGGTAGCGGCTCCCATTACCTCACTGCTGAAGGGGGGGCCGGCGCATTTGAGATGGTCGACGGAGGCGGACGGAGCCTTCAAGAAGTTGAAGACACTGTTCACCGACCCGCCGGTGTTGGCGCACCAGGACCCGTCTTTAGCGTTCGTAGTAGAGGTGGACGCATCCGAGGCTGGGGTGGGTGCCGTGCTATCACAGCGCTCGGGTGCGCCACAGAAACTCCGCCCCTGCGCTTTCTTCTCAAGGAAGCTCAGTTCGGCGGAGCGTAACTACGATGTGGGGGACAGGGAGTTGCTAGCGGTAGTCAAAGCCTTGAGGGTGTGGCGACACTGGCTTGAGGGGGCTAAGCACCCCTTTCTCATCTGGACCGACCACCGAAACCTGGAGTACATCCGGGCAGCGAGGAGACTGAATCCACGTCAGGCAAGGTGGGCCATGTTCTTCGCCCGGTTTAGGTTTACCATCTCATATAGACCGGGTTCCCTTAATACTAAAGCCGACGCGCTGTCCCATCTGTATGACACGGATGACCGACCCATCGATCCAACTCCCATCATTCCAGCGTCTAGGCTGGTGGCACCAGTGGTGTGGGAGGTGGACGCGGACATCGAGCGGGCACTGGTGTTGGAACCTGCGAATGCGCAGGTGCCCGTGGGGCGCATGTATGTGCCGCTCGATGTTCGCGATCGGTTGATTCGGTGGGCGCACACGCTACCTGCGGCGGGTCATCCTGGTGTAGAGAGGACAGTGCGGAGTCTAAGGGGGAAGTATTGGTGGCCCACCTTGGCTAAGGACGTGAGGTCAAATGTCTCTTCCTGTTCGGTGTGTGCCCAGAGTAAGGCTCCTAGGCATTTACCGAGAGGGAAGTTACAGCCCCTCCCCATTCCACAACGGCCATGGTCGCACCTGTCTATCGACTTCCTGACAGATCTTTCCCCCCTCTCAGGGGAACACTGCGATTCTGGTGGTTGTGGATCGGTTTTCTAAGTCCTGCCGTCTCCTCCCCTTGCCCGGTCTCCCTACGGCCCTGCAGACTGTGGAGGCCCTATTCACCCACGTCTTCCGGCACTACGGGGTGCCGGAGGATATTGTCTCTGATCGGGGTTCCCAGTTCACATCCAGGGTCTGGAAGGCGTTTATGGAGCGGCTGGGGGTCTCGGTCAGTTTAACCTCCGGTTATCACCCCGAGAGCAATGGGCAGGCGGAGAGGGTGAACCAGGAGGTGGGCAGGTTCCTGAGGTCGTATTGCCGGGACCGGCCGGGGGAGTGGGCAAGGTATATTCCCTGGGCAGAGTTAGCCCAGAACTCACTTCGCCACTCCTCTACTAACATGTCACCCTTCCAGTGTGTGTTAGGGTACCAGCCGGTCCTGGCCCCATGGCACCAGAGCCAGACCGAGGCTCCTGTGGTGGAGGACTGGGTTCAGCACTCCAAGGAGACCTGGAAAGCAGTACAGGACTCACTGAAGGAGGCCAGTGCTAGGCAGAAAAGGAGTGCTGACCGCCACCGCAGTGAGGCGCCGGTGTTCGCACCGGGTGACAGGGTCTGGCTCTTGACCCGGGACCTGTCCCTCCGCGTGCCCTGCCGGAAGCTGGGGCCGCAGTGTGTGGGGCCCTTCAAAGTCCTGAGGAGGATAAACGAGGTGTGTTATCGGTTGCAACTCCCTTCCTATTACCGTATTAACCCCTCGTTTCATGTGTCTCTCCTCAGGCCGGTGGTGGCTGGTCCCCTACAAGAAGATGAGGTGCCGGAGGTCCCTCCACCCCCCCTGGACATCGGGGGGTCCCCGGCGTACAGCGTAAGGGCCATTCTGGACTCGAGACGCCGGGCGGGGGGCCTGCAGTACCTCGTGGACTGGGAGGGGTACGGTCCGGAGGAGAGGTGCTGGGTGCCGGCGGAGGACGTCTTGGACCCATCCATGTTGAAGGAGTTCGACCGCCTCTGTCCGGATCGCCCTGCGCCTCGTCCTCCGGGTCGGCCTCGAGGCCGGTGTTGGCGCGCTGCAGGAGCCGCGCGTCAGGAGGGGGGTACTGTCACGATTCCTACCGACGGTGGCGCCCCCTCCTGCTCGGGTGGCGCTCGGCGGTCGTCGTCACCGGCCTATTAGCTACCACCGATTCCCTTTTTGTTTTTCCCTTTTTTTATGTTTTCTCACCTGCCCTGAGTTAGTCATTAAGAGGGCTATTTAGTTCAGCTGGCCCGCTCCCTATTGTGCGGGATTGTCCTTCTGTGTGTCGACTGCGTTTTGTTCGACTGTGCTTGTCGAGTGTATTTTCCCTGTTGTTGGGAAACCTTTTATTTTGTGCTTGTGGTTTATTAAAATTACCACACAATGTTCGCTGCTTCCTGCGCTTCTTTCCGCCACACAACAGACAAGCCGTTACAGTGTGTCCCTGGCATTGCCAACAGAAAGAGCTGCTACTGGATCAGTGGTTCACCAATCAGGGCCTCGATGGGTGATGTGCTATGAAACTAGGGTGCATGTGCCCTGGGATAAACTCTTTTTATCGTTTCTTTGCGACCATCAGGTGACATCCCCGGGACAAAGCGGGAACTAAACAAAAACCTCCAGGGGACCTTGACACAACTTCCCAAGGACGTTCAGGGGACCTTCTGGAGACCTTCAGGGGACCATGACACAACAACCCGAAAAATGTCCTCTGGGATGTCCCTTGGGAACACCGGGAACTAGACAAAACCTCCAGGGGACCTTGACACAAGGTCTCAATAATGTTCTAAAAACATCCTCGGGAACGACCGTGTCACGGTTATCTTCTTCGTCTTCCGACGATATAACGAAATCGTCGTCTGAAAATGTAGACCAATACGCAGCAGGTACGTGTATGCTCATTTTGACTTTTATTTAAATTATCAAAAGAGCACTCCAAAACAACAAAACACGAAAACGAACGAACAACTAAACAGTCTGGCAAAGCCTAGGGCTGAACACAGAACAATCACCCACCAAAAACGGACCAAGCAGCAGAGGAAGAAGAGGCACCAGGAGAAGGACTCATGGACTTTGGAGAAGATGGAAAGGATCGTTCAGGATTCCTGGAGATGGGAGGAATTACTGGACGAAGGTGAACCATGGGCTCAAGCTGGGGAGTATCGCCGCCCGCAGTGGGAGATCGAGGCGGCGAGAGCTGAGAGGCGCTGGTACGAGGCAAGGGAGCTCAACGGACACGGGAGGCAGCCCCACAATTTTTTTGGGGGGGGGCACACGGGGAGATTGGCGGAGTCAGGTGGTAGACCTAAGCCAACTCCCCGTGCTTACCGGAAGCAGCGTGGTACTGGTAAGACACTGTGTTATGCTGTGGAGCGAACGGTGTCCCCAGTGCGCGTTCAAAGCCCGGTGCGCTACATACCAGCCCCCCGCAAGTGCCATGCGAGTGCAGGCATCGAGCCAGGGCGGATGGTGCCAGCTCAGCGCGTCTGGTCTCCAGTGCGCCTCCTCGGTCCAGGTTATCCTGCGCCGGCTTTGCGCACTGTGTCTCCAGAGCGCTGGGAGGGTCCAGTTCGCCCAATGCCTGCTCTCCGCCTGTGCCGGGCCAAAGTGGGCATTCAGCCTGGAGTGTGGGTAAAGAGTGTCCGTACCAGAACTCCAGTGCTCCCCCACAGCCCGGTTTATCCTGTGCCTCCTCCTCGGACCAGGCCTCCAGTGGGTCTCCCCATCCTGGTCCATCCTGTGCCACCTCCCAGGACCAGGCCTCCAGTGGGTCTCCCCATCCTGGTCCATCCTGTGCCACCTCCCAGGACTAGGCCTCCAGTGGGTCTCCCCATCCTGGTCCATCCTGTGCCACCTCCCAGGACCAGGCCTCCAGTGGGTCTCCCCATCCTGGTCCATCCTGTGCCACCTCCCAGGACTAGGCCTCCAGTGGGTCTCCCCATCCTGGTCCGTCCTGTGCCACCTCCCAGGACTAGGCCTCCAGTGGGTCTCACCTGTCCAGAGCAGTCAGAGCTGCCCGCCAGTCAACAGTCGTCAGAGCTTCCCGCCAGTCAACAGTCGTCAGAGCTTCCCGCCAGTCAACAGTCGTCAGAGCTTCCCGCCAGTCAACAGTCGTCAGAGCTGCCCGCCAGTCAACAGTCGCCAGAGAGGCCAGACTGCGCTGAACTGCCGGAGTGGCCAGACTGCGCTGAACTGCCGGAGTGGCCAGACTGCGCTGAACTGCCGGAGTGGCCAGACTGCGCTGAACTGCCGGAGTGGCCAGACTGCGCTGAACTGCCGGAGTGGCCAGACTGCGCTGAACTGCCGGAGTGGCCAGGGACGCCCGCCAGCCCGGTGAGTCCTGTGCCTACGCCTAGGGCCAGGCCTCTGTCATGTCTCCCCAGCCTGGTGAATCCTGGGTCAGTGCCGTCGGAGCAGCCAGGGTCGCCCGCCAGCCGGGCGCAACCATCGCTGCCCGCCAGCCGGGCGCAGCCAGGGTCGCCCGCCAGCCGGGCGCAACCATCGCCGGCCGCCAGCCGGGCGCAACAAGGGTCGCCCACCAGCCGGGCGCAACCATCGCCGCCCGCCAGCCGGGCGCAGTCAGCGTCGCCCACCAGACCTTCGGCGCGGCCAGGTGTGCCACCTAAGAGGGCGACGTCAAGGGTGGAGCAGAGGCCACGTCCCGCACCTGAGCCGCCGCCGTAAGAAGGCCCACCCGGACCCTCCCCTTCAGAGTCAGGTTTTGCGGCTGGAGTCCGCACCTTTGGGGGGGGGGGGGTACTGTAACGCCCTGGCCATAGAGAGGGGTTTTTTGTTCTTTATTTTGGTTAGGCCAGGGTGTTACATTGGGTGGGCATTCTATGTTCCTTTTTCTATGTTTTGGTATTTCTTTGTTTTGGGCCGTGTGTGTGGCTCCCAATCAGGCACAGCTGAAGCTCGTTGCTGCTGATTGGGAGTCACACATAAGGAGCATGTTTTTCCTTTGGGTTTTGTGGGTAATTGTTTCTGTTTGAGTATTTTCCTAACAGGACTGTTTGCTGTCGTTTTGTTCATTTTGTAGTGTTCTCTTGTTTATTTGAATTAAAATTCTAATGATGAGCACATCCTCTGCTGCACCTTGGTTCCCTCTTACAGACAGCCGTTACAGACCGGGAACAAGACAAAACCTCCAGGGGACCATGACACAACGTCCTCACGACTTTAGGCAACCATTTCGTGATGTCCCGGGTACGTCCTAATGACTCATTATTGTTTGCATCATAATTACTGTTGGTGTTGCTATTTACCTGTATAAGTACTGTTGGTGTTTTCTTATTTACCTGTATAATTACTGTTGGTGTTTTCTTATTTACCTGTATAATTAGTCTTGGTGTTTTCTTATTTACCTGTATAATTACAGTTTCTGTATGTGTTTAATTAGTCTAGTGTTTATCTGGGTAGACAGTAGTGTGTATGTGTGTGTGTGTGTGTGTGTGTGTGTGTGTGTGTGTTCGCGCGTGCCAGGAATGTTCATCAGCAGTTTTTGGGTCATACCTTTTCCTCTTCAGCAACTTTGTGTGTTTGATGTTGCGAGCATATGTGTGTGTGTGTGTGTGTGTGTGTGTGTGTATCGAGTGAACACCTGCGTATCAGCGTAATGCTCTATTTGATTTGTGATCCAATTCTGTTTGTTTAGATAATTGCTTCAGAGCCTGTGGCCTTTTTGTTGCTTGGCAAATTATTTCATGGACATGCACACAAATGTCATGACCTCTCTCCCTCCTTCCCCTGCAAATGATAATGAGTCATTAGGATGTCCCCGAAACGTCCCAAAATGGTTGCCTAAAGTCGTCTGGACGTTTGTCCTGAGGATGTTTGTAGGATGTTTTTATGATGTTTTTAGCACTTTATTGGGATTGTGTGTCACACAACAACAACAAAAATACCCGGGGAATGCACACTCTAGTTTCTTTGCACATCACCCCTTGTTACTGTTGCCGAGCCCATCAAGGCCCTGATTGGTGAACCACTGATCCAGCAACAGCTCTTTGTCTTTTGGCAACTCTAGGGTCACCCACACACACACACAGTGCTTTTAACATACTGTGTTCAACTTACATATTTGACACACTTTGATATACATGATTACATTGTGTATGTTTCTTCATACAGTAATTTTTATTTAACATGTCCTCACCTGGGATTTGAACACCAAAACCTTCCTGCTACGCCAACATGTCTGTATCAATGATTGATTTCACCAGTAGGCCTATTCCTACACAAAGTTATTCTCAGCTCTGTTAAAAACACACTGAAGAAAAACGACTCTATTTACCACAGTGATTCAGGAGTAACATTAAAACATAATAATATACACCAGCAACATTAAACAACTATACTGAAAACCTAAACTCAAATAGCTGGAATAAGTAAATGAAGTCAATGAGAGAAGAGTCAGATTAATGGATAACTAAAATAGCAGTGCAGATGGCACTCTTTTGTTAAGTGCAGAGATGTATTATACAGTAGGTAATGAATGAATAGGGTACGTCTGAAATGCTACAGACTTTTTGGCATAGCAGAGAGATCAGCATACCCCAAATTCAGACGTTGTGAGTTCAATTCCCAGGTAGGAGCATATTGAAAAGTCAGTACTAAGTGATCATGTCAAATGTAATCATATTGTCATTGATTCAAGATTTGTACACTATTTTAGCTAAACAGCGATACCACTTACCTTAAAAAACCCATACAATTTCATTACTTTTCTTATAGTTAGGAACACCCGGGACCATCACGCAACAAAAAACCTCCAGGGGACCATGACACAACGTCCCAAGAACGTTCAGAGGACCTTCAGGGGACCATGACATAACGTCTCAAGAACGTTCAGAGGACCATGACACAACGTCCCAAGAACGTCCTAAAAAGTTCCTTGGGGACGTCCCCGGGACAAATCGGGAACTAGACAAAACCTCCAGGGGACCATAACAAAATTCCACAAGAATGTTCAGAGGACCTTCAGGGGACCATGACACAACGTCCCAAGAACTTCCTAAAAACGTCCCTGGGAAAAACTGGGAATTCTGAAAAGTCCCCCAGAGAACGTTCCATTTGACCATCACGCAACGTACTAAGGACTAGTAAAATGAAAGCCCTAAGAATGTCCTAGAAATGTCCTGACATGGTACTCAGGGATGTCCTGATAACTTACAGGGATCTAGACAAAGTTCCCCCTGAGAAAGTTTCCTTGGGACCATCCCGTGACATTCTTAGAACGTTCTCCAAACCTCAGTTGGATTACGTTGCGCCGAAACCCCTACGGGCTGAAAGTCCTCAAAACTGAGGATAGAGTCTTACTATGACATCATTACGACACAGCAACAAAACAGACAGTACAAAGTTATACACACATTCACAAACTATGTGAGTTAGAAAAGGTTTCAGAGTCAACTGTCAGATTCCTACCCTCTTTCCTGTAAGGTTAACGGTCTTTCCTCTCTCATTAGCATCAGCAATACAGACCTTAACACCTCTATTCACCATGTGAACACGCTCGGTCTCTGTTTCTGCAGAAAGGCCATGATCCTGAATTAACCTACACACAGATAACTACTAATCATAGTCCACACACAGGGACAGTGTGTGTTAAACACTCTGTATTATTAAGGCATGCTCTGGCGACTGCTAATTGTGTGGATAGTAGGAACTCAAAATGAAAGCAAGGCAGAGAGAGAAAAAACAACTGAACCAATCAAATCACCCCACAACAGCCACTTAGCCAATCAGAACGTGTGCAGAGAAAGTTGTGACTGCAGAGGTGGATAGATGAGCCAATGTCATGAAATCACTGCCCTTTGTCTGCTGATTAGGATGTGTGTGTGTGTGTGTGTGTGTGTGTGTGTGTGTGTGTGTGTGTGTGTGTGCATGCGTGCATGCGTCTGTGTTACTATACTTGTGAGTACCAAAAGTCCTCACAAGAAAAGTAAACCAACTAAAATTCAGATAAGTGAAGACATTCTGCCGGGTCCTCACTTATAAAAAAATATATTTTAGGCTTAAAAATAAGGTTAGGTTAAGGGTGTAGATTAGGTTCTCTCTTCTCTACCTCTTCTCTTCTCTGCCTCTCGTCTTCTCTGCCTCTCGTCTCCCCTTCTCTCCTCTACCTCTTCTTGCTCTTCTCTTCTCTTCCCTCTTCTATTCTTCACCTCTTCTCTTCTCTTCCGTAACTCTCCTCTAACTCTCCTCTACCTCTTCCCTACCTTTTACATACCTCATCTCTTCTCTTCTCTACCTCTCCTCTAACTCTTCTCTTCCCCTACTCTACCTCTGCTCTTCTCTACCTCTTCTCTTCTCTTCTCTTCTCTGCCTCTCGTCTTCTCTCCTCTACCTCTTCTCTTCTCTGCCTCTCGTCTTCTCTCCTCTACCTCTTCTCTTCTCTGCCTCTTCTCTTCTCTGCCTCTTCTCTTCTCTGCCTCTTCTCTTCTCTGCCTCTTCTCTTCTCTGCCTCTCGTCTTCTCTTCTCTCCTCTACCTCTTCTCGCTCTTCTCTTCTCTTCCCTCTTCTATTCTTCACCTCTTCTCTTCTCTTCCGTAACTCTCTAACTCTCCTCTACCTCTTCTCTACCTTTTCCATACCTCATCTCTTCTCTTCTCTACCTTTTCCATACCTCATCTCTTCTCTTCTCTACCTTTTCCATACCTCATCTCTTCTCTGCTCTACCTCCTCTCTCTTCTACCTCTTCTCTCCTCTACCTCTTCTCTTGTCACCTCTACCTCTTCTTTTCTCTAACTCTTCTCTTTTCCACCTCTTCTCTCCATCCTCTCTCCCTCTTCACTTCAATACCTCTTCATCTTTACTTCTCCACCTATTCTCTTCCTCTCCTTTACAACTTTTCTTCTCTAACTAAACCTCTATCTCTTCACTTCTCTATGCTTTACCTCTTCACTTCTCTACCTCTACTCTTCTCTCTTTCTCTACCTCGTTTTCTATATCACTTCTCTTCTCAACCTCTCCTCTAACTCTTCTCTTCCTCTGCTCTTCCTCTCCTCTACCTCTCCTCTACCTCTTCTCTTCTCTACCTTACCTCTACCGCTTCCTCTACCTCTTCTCTTCATCTTCTCTTATCTACCACTTCTCTTCTCTACCTCTCCAATACCTCTTCTCTACCATTTCTCTACCTGTGTTCTATCTCTCCTCTCCTCTCTACCAATTCTCTACCAATTCTCCACCTCTCCTCTACCTCTACCTCTTCTCTACCTCTTCCTCTCTTCTCTACCTGTCCTCTCTCTCTTCTCTACCTCTTCTCTTCCTCTCCTCTACCTCTTCTCTTCCTCTACTCTACTGCTTCTCTTCTCTTCCCAGCATTTCCTCTAACTTTTCTCTTTCTATCTCTTCTCCACCTGTTCTCTCCTCTACCTCTTCTCTTCGTCTTCTCTACCTCTAATGCTTATCTTATCTGCCTCTTCTCTACCTCTTTGCTTCTCTACCACTTCTCATCACTTCTTCTCTACCTTTCCTCTACCTCTTCTCTTCTCTTCCTCAACGTCTTCTCTTCTCTACCTCTTATCTTCTCTACCTCTTCTTTTCTCTGCCTCTTCTCTTCCTCTTCTTTTCTCTGCCTCTTCTCTTCTCTACCTCTTCGCTACCTCTTCTCCACTACTTCTCTTCTCTACCTCTTCTCTATCACTTCTCTTCTCTTCCTCTACTCTACCACGTCTCTTATCTTCTCTTCTCTAGCTCTCCTCTCCTCCACCTCTTCTCTTCTCTACCACGTCTCTTATCTTCTCTTCTCTAGCTCTCCTCTCCTCCACCTCTTCTCTTCTCTACCACGTCTCTTATCTTCTCTTCTCTAGCTCTCCTCTCCTCCACCTCTTCTCTTCTCAACCACGTCTCTTATCTTCTCTTCTCTAGCTCTCCTCTCCTCCACCTCTTCTCTTCTCTACCACGTCTCTTATCTTCTCTTCTCTAGCTCTCCTCTCCTCCACCTCTTCTCTTCTCTACCACTTCTCTTCTCTACCACTTCTCTATCACTATCACTTCTCTACCTCTTTGTTAGAGCCGACTTGGACATATTTTTATAAAAGACAGAACAAACCACTTTTTTGAATCATTTTTTGATATAAGAAAAATAAAGCTTTTTGTTTCACCATATCCCTGGATCTCATTGAATGTGTTTTCAGTTTGTATGTGGACTGTATGTGGACTGTATGTGGACTGTATGCGTCCGAAACAACCCCGCCTCAGGTATGGCCAGTGGCTATGGTCAACCGATAAAGACGCCACTACAATCAAGTCAAAAGACTCCGTGCAGGATTACTATCAGAAGGAATGTCACGTCCTGACCAGCAGAAGGAGTAAGTGTATAAGTTTTGGTCAGGGCGTGGCAGAGGGAGTTATGTTTTGTATGTGTGTCTATGTTCAGTCTAGGTTGGGTTGTTCTATGTAGAGTTAATTGGGGTGGACTCCCAATTGAAGGCAGGTGTGTTGTGTTGCCTTTGATTGGGAGTCCTATATTAGTAGGGTGTGTTTGTCTGTGGTTTGGTGGGTAATTGTTTGTGAGCACTGCGTTTATTGAGCCTGCTACACTGTCTAGTCATGAGTACTGTTTATTTTGTTTTTCCTGTGGATGCCTTTAGTTTTTTTCCATTAAAAGAATGAGTATCCACATACCCGCTGCATTTTGGTCTTCCCTTCAACACCACGACGAAATGCGTGACAGAATTACCCACCAAACCAGGACCAAGCAGCGGAAGAATTCTGGCGAGGACTGGGGAACACGACTGGGAAGGGAGCCCGAGAGGCAGCCCCAATAATTTTTTTTGGGGGGGCACAAGGGCTGTTTGACGGGGCGAGACTGGAGACCCAGGCCAGCTCCCCGTACCCTTTTTAGAGGTAAACAGACTGGACAGGTCCCGTGCTTTGGGGTAGGTGCTATGGTAAGGCCTGATATTTTCAGGCCAGTATGCTCAGTACCAGCACCCCGCATGTGCCAGGGGAAAGTAGGCATCGAGCCAGCAGGGGTGATGCCAACCCTGCGCTCGAGACCGCCAGTGCGCCTCTACAGTCCAGTGTTTCCTGTTACACGCACTAGCCTTGAGGTGCGTGTCTCCGGGCTGGCACGTTCAGTACCAGCCCCACGCACAAGGCTTTTAGTGTGTCAGTCCAGCCCCGCCAGTCAGGAGTCGCCAGAGCCGCCCGTCAGTCAGGAGTCGCCAGAGCCGCCCGTCAGTCAGGAGCCGCCAGAGGCGCCCGCTAGTCAGGAGCCGCCAGAGGCGCCCGCTAGTCAGGAGCCGCCAGAGGCGCCCGCTAGTCAGGAGCTGCCAGAGTGGCCCGACTGCCCGGAGATGCCAGAGTGGCCCGACTGCCCGGAGATGCCAGAGTGGCCCGACTGCCCGGAGATGCCAGAGTGGCCCGACGGCCCGGAGATGCCAGAGTGGCCCGACGGCCCGGAGATGCCAGAGTGGCCCGACTGCCCGGAGATGCCAGAGTGGCCCGACTGCCCGGAGATGCCGGAGTGGCCCGACTGCCCGGAGATGCCAGAGTGGCCCGACGGACCGGAGATGCCAGAGTGGCCCGACGGCCAGGATCAGCCAGAGTGGCCCGTCTGCCAGGATCAGCCAGAGTGGCCCGCCGGCCAGGATCAGCCAGAGTGGTCCGCCAGCCGGCCGCAGCCAGAGACACCCGCCAGCCGGTCACGGCAAGAGTCGCTCGCCAGTCGGGCGAGGTCAGGTGTGCCTACTAGTCTTCCGGAGCCGCCAGGGGCGCTACCGAAGTGGGCAACGACGAAGGTGGAACGGGGTCCACGTCCCGCACCTGAGCCGCCTCCAACATAGGTGGGTTGGGGAGGGGGGGTGTAGCACAGTGCCGTCATTGACGGCAGCCACCCTCCCTTCCCTCCCTGTAGTTAGGGGGATTTTTCAGTTTGTTTTTGGTTTTCTGTGTTTTTCTTTTGAAGGTGCATTCAGGGTCTGCACCTTTAGGGGGGGGGGGGTAATGTCACGTCCTGACCAGCAGAGGGAGTAAGTGTATAAGTTTTGGTCAGGGCGTGGCAGAGGGAGTTATGTTTTGTATGTGTGTCTACGTTCAGTCTAGGTTGGGTTGTTCTATGTAGAGTTAATTGGGGTGGACTCCCAATTGAAGGCAGGTGTGTTGTGTTGCCTTTGATTGGGAGTCCTATATTAGTAGGGTGTGTTTGTCTGTGTGTTGGTGGGTAATTGTTTGCGAGCACTGCTGTTTTAGCCTGCCACACTGTTTGGTCGTGAGTATCATTTATTGTTTGTTTTTCCTGTGGATGTTTTGAGTTTTTTCATTAAAAGAATGAGTATCCACATACCCGCTGCATTTTGGTCCTCCCTTCTACACCACGACGAAATCCGTGACAAGGAAAGTTCCGGTACAGACACACGCTGGATATTGTTCTATTTGTCATTGCATTTGGACTGCAAGGGCAACTCGCTTGGAAGGACTTGAACAACTAGAATTCGCCAGCCGTGAGTAACCACTGTGAATGTATGAGCTGCCCTGTTCAATGCAATCGTTTGGGCAAGCATATTATGGAAGCGCAAATGTGCTTATAATTGGAACATTTTATAAACTTGGGAATGGAATTCAAAACACAGTGTTGTGAAAACAATTAAGAAGTTTGAGTTTGGCAAACACTGAGATCCTATGCACAATGTAGCCTAATCATATGTCTAATTTTAGGCCTAATGTGGAAATGCAATGCATCAATGGAACACAACTAAAGGATCTAAAGATACGGGTGTTTAAACTTCATTAAAGGGGACAAAACACATAATGGGATGAAATGTTTAAAATGCATCTAAAATGCCGAACTTGCACATGTTCAATTCAAAATGGGTCAATATTCTGAAATGGATGACTGTGTTTTAAAGCATTAAAGGAGGTCTAAAGGGGTATTGCGTTTAACAATCAAACCAACAACTGTGTCATTGTAAATTGAGTTAATTAAAAGTGAATGATGGCGGATGAAATCTCAAATAAGACTCCACTGGAGAGGGCAGAGGAGCATTTAAATTCACTCTATGCAGCCCGGAGAGGCAAACTTGGAGTGTGTACAGTACGTGCAAAATGAATGAAATAAAAGTTCTTCCTGTTGATGGAGGAAACATTGAAACTGTGAATGAGGGTCTTGAAGCATTTGATGCTGTTCTCAATGACTTTCAGAATGCTCATGAATCTGTGCTAGAGCTGGTCACAGAGGAGGAACAGGAACAGGAGAGCATGAACTATTATCAACCAAGAATGAGGACTTATGAACATTTCCTGAAAGAGGTGGAAATATGGAAAAAAGCTGAAGTTGAGCCACAAACGCTCATTGAACCACACGACAGCATTTCCAATGTGTCAAAAATATCAAGTAAAACAAAGTATTCTAAGACTGCTTCCTCAGTGTCCTCTGCACATCTAAAAGCTGAGGCTGAGCGAGCAGCTCTACTAGCTCGCCAAGCATCATTACATCATTACAATGGAACTGGAGAAAGCTCAACTGGAACAACAGAAAGCTCAACTGAATGTTAGGATTGAAAAAATGGCACTGGAAATGGATAAAGCAGCATATAATGCCAGACTGGAGGTCCTGGAGAGTGTTGAGTCTACTTCTCAATCCCATGCTGTGGCAGCCCACTTACTAAGCCAAGAAGATGGAAAGAAATCTTATTTTGAGAACCAGGAACCCGAGGTCTATGAGGAACCTGAACCATCACCTGTTGAGTTTGCTGCATTAGGTGCAGTTCCTAAGACCCCATTACAAAGGGTTTTACAACAACCGACAACAAAGCTATCAAAAACTACTCAGAAACCAGTCGTAAACCATACCCTTCAGCAGCCAACAGCAAGGTCTAGCAATCAACACAGAATCAACACTGAGGGTATCAGCCATAATACCAGCCATGATAACCTCTCTACTGTCATGCAAAGGCAGAATGAAATTGCTGACCTCCTTTGTACTACAGCACAAACAGGCCACACTCCCTGTTAGGGAGATACCTATGTTTGACGGTGATCCTCTAAACTTTAGGCCATTCATGAGTGCATTTGAGCATGGCATTTAAGATAAGACAAGCAGTCACCAGGACAGGCTGTATTACATGGAACAGCACACCTCTGGTCAGCCCAAGGATCTGGTCCTCAGTTGTCTGCATATGGAAGCCAGAAGAGGCTATGCGGAGGCTAAGAGGTTGTTAAAGGAACACTTTGGCAATGAAATCAAAGTCACCACTGCTTACATGGGAAAAGTTTGGAACTGGACAAACATCAAACCGGATGATGGAAAGGGACTGGGTGGCTACGCACTCTATCTTAGAGGTTGCTGTAACGCTATGCAAGACCTACAGAACATGGAAGAGCTTAATCTTCCCACCAACATAAAGTTGATCATGTCAAAACTTCCCTACAAACTAAGAGAAAAATTGTCTACAGTATGTGATATTTTAAAGAGAAGCCACCTGAGGGCCCAGTTCAGTGACCTTGTGATGTTCATGGAAAAACAGGCCAAAATATTGCAGGATCCATTTTATAGAGATATTCAAGATCCCCTGTCCAACCAAAGGTTTTTAAAAACCAAAACAGTAGCAGACTTTAAACAGCAGTTCAAGTCCAAGAGTAGGGAAAGCAGCTTTGCCACTGCAGTAGCTGTAGTGGCAGATTGTTCTTTTCAAGGGTTTTCAGAGTCGCAAATATTCAAAGTAAAGAGACTATGCACCTACCCTTCTGATGATCCCAGTATCTCATGTGTATTTTGTGCTGGTGAGCATTTATTGGTTGACTGCCAACAGGTGAAGGCACAGCCACACGATGCCAAGGTTGAGTTTCTGAAATCAAAAGGCCTTTGTTTTGGCTGTTTGATGAGAGGACCCTTAAGTAAATAATGTAAAAGAAGGATGACCTG
Source organism: Salmo trutta (assembly GCF_901001165.1). NCBI lineage: Eukaryota > Metazoa > Chordata > Actinopteri > Salmoniformes > Salmonidae > Salmo > Salmo trutta. The sequence continues at coordinate 10,356,230 of NC_042962.1, read as the reverse complement.
TCAAAGCTGTCAAAGAAAGCACCCCACTATCCTGCACATCGAAGGAAGAGAGAGATTTAGGTCTCAAAAGGAGGATATGAGTAGTTTAGCAGTAAAGCGGGATGAGACTGTCAGCAGTGCTCTTGTTTCACTGCAAGCTGGTGAAGATACCGGGGCCGGTACAGATTGCGCACTTGCAATTGTGCCAGTTCAAGTAAATATGGAAAATGGAAGCAAGTCTGTGTTAACCTATGTGTTTCTTGATTCTGGTAGCTCAGAAACATTTTGTACGGAGAGACTCATAAGGCAGCTGAAAGCTAAAGGCAGTGAGACTGAAATTCTGCTACATACAATGGGGCAGGAGAGTCCTACCAAGAGCTTCGAGATATCTGGAATAGAAATTGGCAATGTGGAAGGTGACACATTTCTTGCATTACCAAAGGTCTAAACGCAGAGTAAGATCCAAGTGACAAGAGGGAACATTCCCACTCAGAAAGATCTCAAAAGGTGGCAATACCTGAAAGTTCAGTTGAAGGAGATTGATGCTGAAGTTGAACTCCTGATTAGCGTAAATCTTCCAAAGGCAATGGAACCCTGGCAAATCGTAAATAGTCAAGGTAACAGACCGTATGCAGTGAAAACACTCTTTGAATGGGTGATGAACAGTGCTCTTAACAATTATACCATGGCAGAAGAATCTGGGTGTCCAACGATGATGGCCAATCGTGTCTCAATGGCCGACCTGGGGGTTCTTCTTGTAAATCAGTTTAACCATGTCTTCCCTGAGAGAGAGAGAGTATGTAGAGTAGTGAGATGTCAGCGGAGGATCATAAGTTCATGGATATGATATCAAGCTCTGTAACCCTCAAAGACCGTCACTACTACCTACCGTTGTCCTTTCACAACAAATATGTAGTCCTGCCAAACAATTGTGACATGGCAAAGAAGCGGGCTCTAAATATTATCAGGAAGTTCAAGAAGGATGAGAGTTATGCTTCAGAGTACAAAGGCTTCTTGGACGAAGTAATAACAAAAGGTTACACCGAGGAGGTACTACAAGAACAGCTCCTCAGAGGGAAAGGCAAGGGATGGTACATACCACACCATGGCGTTCACCATAAGCACAAAGGAACAATACGAGCGGTGTTTGACTGATCATCATCATATCAAGACACATCTCTCAAGAGTGAACTCCTTCAAGGCCCTGACCTTGCAAACACGCTTATAGGAGTCTTGCCAAGATTTTGGCAAGAGCACATTGTCATGATGGCAGACATCGAAGGAACATTCCATCAAGTACGTGTCCATGAAGATTACTTAGACTTCCTGCGATTCCTATGGTGGCTGGACGGTGATACTAACAAAAGATTGCAGGAGTACAGAATGATGGTACATCTTTTCGGTGCTATATCCTCTCCAAGTTCTGTAAACGTTGCACTGTGAAAGACGGCAGAAGATAACTGTGAGAGGTACGATGAAGAGGTGATTCAAACAGTCAAGTCCAACTTCTGTGTTGATGACTGCCTCAAGTCAGTGTCCACAGAAGAACAAGCCATACCTCTCACAAAAAACATCAGATGTGTGCTCTTGGGGTGGGTTCAAATTGACCAAGTGGTTCAGCAACAGCCGCGCTATGCTGGCTTCTTTTCCCGATGAACACAAAGCCAAGCAAATAAAAGAACTGGACTTGGACAGAGAGAAGCTGCTTGTTGAAAGAGCACTTGGAATCCGATGGAACATTGAGAACATTGTTTACCTTCCGAGTCACTATCAAGAACAGAGCCCTTACAAGAAGAGGTATTGTCTCAACTGTCAGCTCTGTTTATGATTCATTAGGTTTCCTTGCCCCATTCATACCAAAGGCAAAGCAAATTCTTCAAGAGCTCTGCAAGCTAAAGTGTGGAAGGGACAAAGTCATCATCGAAGAACAATCTATTTCATGGAAGTGAAGGCTCTCAGAGCTGGACCAGCTGTCCAGATTCCAGATTGACAGATGCATGATGCCTGGGAACTTTGGACAAGTCAAGACCACACAGCTACATCACTTCGATGACGCAAGTGAACAAGGTTATGGCATGGCAAGTTACCTAAGGTTCACAAACGGCATGGAAAAGGTTCACATCACATTCATGCTGGGGAAATCAAGGGTGACTCCAATCAAGTTGATGACGATCCCCAGACTGGAACTTGCTGCAGCAACATTGGTGGTGCGAGTGGATAGGATGTTAAGGTTGGAGCTCTAGATTGAACTTGAGGAGTCAACTTTCTGGACAGACAGCCAGTCTGTGCTAAAATACATCTGCAATACATCTGCAATGATACCAAGCGATTCCATACCTTTGTGGCTAACAGGGTTGCTGTGATCCGTGACCTATTGAAAGCAAAACAGTGGATGTATTTGAACTCCAAACACAACCCAGACAACAATGTCTCAAGAGGGTTACATATTGAAACATTCCTGAACACAAAGAGATGGCTCAAAGGACCAGAATTCCTGGAGAAAGCAGAAACACAATGGCCGAAAGTACCCCGAGGAGCTTGGCTCCACACCTCCAGAGGTCAGAAAAGATGTCATCGTAAACAGTACAAGTGTGGAAGAAAAGAGTCCGACCAGCAAACTGATTGAGTATTATTCAACATTGAACAGTTTAAAGAAAGCAGCTGCCTGGATGCTGAAACTGAAGAGACTTCTTCTACAGTTAAGCCAGAAAAAGAAAGTTCTCACAAAAACTGATTCAGGATCAGATCAGACTTTAACAAACTCACTGAAGGAACAAATTGACAAGTTCAAACCGACATTTGGAAAAGAAAGTCTGTCTTTGGATGACCAAGATGAAGCAGAAAAGGTCATCATTCAAATTGAGCAACGACAGCACTTTAAACAAGAAATTGCACTCGTTGTGAAAGGAAAACAATGTGCCAAGAGAAGCGGCTCAATCTGTAAGCTTCATCCAATTGTTGACAATGGCATCCTGAGAGTGGGAGGAAGGTTAATAATTAAGCAAAGCTGCTATGCCTACGGAACTAAAGAATCCTATGACCCTGCCCAAAGACTCCTACATCTCCAGACTGATCTTACGCTACATCCATGAGCAGGTTGGCCACTCTGGGAGAGGTCACATGCTTTCCAGACTTCGCCAGCGATATTGGATACCCTGTGCCAACGCTTTAGCAAGAAAGATCCTTAAGTGCTGTGTCTTCTGCAGGCGGATGTAAGCTAGACCTGGAGAACAGAAGATGACCGACCTTCCACAAGATTGGGTGTCACCTGATCTGCCGCCTTTCACCCATGTGGGCATAGATTACTTCAGCCCCATAGAGGTGAAGCGAGGCCGCGTTCATGTGAAGCGGTATGGTGTGATCTTTACTTGCCTTGTGAGTCGAGCAGTCCATCTAGAAGCAAAGCCAGTCCTGCCACCAGGACTATTCCAGAGAGGAGACCTATACTCACAAAGGAGATGGAAGCAATTACAATATATCACTGACCTCTTCTGGAAGCGATGGATAAGGGATTATCTTCCACTTATGCAGGAGCGAAACAATTGGAACAAAACGAAGAAAACTTCAGTCCTGGTGACATTGTTGTCATCGTCAATGACACCACCCCAAGGAACTCTTGGCTAATGGGTCGTGTGGTGGAGGCTTTGCCAGGGGCCAAAGGTCAGGGGCCAAAGGTTCGAAGCATCATGGTTAACCTGTTAGGGTATAGGGGGCAGTATTGAGACTTTTTGAAAAAAGATGTGCCCATTTTTAAATGCCTCCTACACCTACCCAGTAACTACAATATGCATATACTTATTATATATGGATAGAAAACACCCTAAAGTTTCAAAAACTGTTTGAATGGTGTCTGTGAGTATAACAGAACTCATTTGGCAGGCAAAACCCTGAGACAGATTCTGACAGGAAGTGGATACCTGATGTGTTGAATTGACTTTGAGCCTATGCCATTGAAAAACAAAGGGGGTGAGGTAAATTCTGGCACTTCCTATTGCTTCCACAAGATGTCCCCAGCCTTTACAAAGTGTTTTGAGTGTTCTACAGTGAGATCTGACCGAATAAGAGCCATGGAACGTGATGGTCCATCATTCACCCTGGCGCGCGATTTGATGGTGGGTACTCTCATTCCGAAACGTTTTAAAAGAAAACCCAATGGTCCGCCTTGAATTGTATTCATGTTCTGGTTAAAAAAGGCCCTAATGATTTATGCGATACAACGTTTGACATGTTTGAACGAACGGAAATATATTTTTTCCGTTCTTGAAGTGAAGTGAAGTCCGGCTGGCTTAGATCATGCGCTACAACACGGAGGTTTTTCGACATAAATGATGAGCTTTTTTGAACAAAACTACATTCGTTATGGACCTGGGACTCTTTGGAAGTGACATCTGATGAAGAGAATCAAAGGTAATGGATTATTTATATAGTATTTTCGATTTTAGATTCCTCCAACATGGCGGTTAGTCTGTATCGCTATGCGTATTTTTCTGGCGCAGTGCTCAGATTATTGCAAAGTGTGATTTCCCAGTAAGGTTAATTTAAAATCTGACAAGTCCATTGCGTTCAAGAGATGTAAATCTATAATTCTTTGAATGACAATATAATATTTTAGCAATGTTTTCTAATATTAATTAATTATTTTGTATTCATTACTTGACTGCCGGTATTGGAGGGAAACGATTTCCTGAACATCAACGCCATAGTAAAACACTGTTTTTAGATATAAATATGAACTTGATAGAACTAAAAATGCATGCATTGTCTAACAAAATGTCCTAGGAGTGTCATCTGATGGAGATTGTAAAAGGTTAGTGCATAATTTTAGCTGATTGTATGGTTTTGGTAAAGCCTGTCTTTGAATCGACAATGCATTGCACACCGCTATTGTCAATGTACTCTCCTAACATAACCTAACTTTATGCTTTCCCCGTAAAACCTTTTTGAAATCGGTAAACGTGGTTAGATTAAGAAGATGTTTATCTTTCAAAGGCTGTAAGTTAGTTGTATGTTTGAGAAATTTGAATTTGTACATTTATTTGGTTTCAAATTTGCCGCTCTTGAAATGCACCTGCTGTTGATAGGGTGCGCCACAGGTGGCACGCTAACGTCCCAGGTAGCCTCAAGAAGTTAAGACCAAGACCAATATCTTATAGAGACCTATCAATAAACTCTGTCTGCTCCTTGAGGCGGCTGAGTGAGACACACACACACACACACACACACACACACACACACACACACACACACACACACACACACACACACACACACACACGCGCGCGCACACAGTGCTCCATCTTTGAATCACGTGCACCTCTGATTCTTGGATGTCGTACTCTTACATTTTTGGACGTCAAACTCTTGAAATGTTTCAAAGTTGAACACCTGAACACTTCAACTCCGATACTGAGATCAATGGACTCTTGTCCTATATGGGACCTTGTATATTTCTATATAGCTATGAACTGTAATATTGCTCTGGTATAGAATGTTTTGTGTACTGGCTCTATTTTTGAATATTAATGTCAGGATATGCGTGAAGGGCGGTAGGAAGTCAGGCGCAGGAGAGCAGATAGTTGGTAGCAAAACGGAGCCTTTTATTGGGTGACCCAAAAGCACACGGCACAAACTAACACGAAATACAAATAAGGGTTTAACATAACCCAGCTTAACCAGCCTAACGTGCGCATACATGAACAGATAAACAATACCACACAAAGACATGGGGAAAACAGAGGGTTAAATACACAACACATAATGAGGGAAATGAGAACCAGGTGTGTGGAAAAACGAGACAAAACAAATGGAAAATGAAAAAAGGATCGGTGATGGCTAGAAGACCAGCGACTTCGACCGCTGAACACTGCCCGAACAAGGAGAGGCATCGACTTCGGTTGAAGTCATGACAATTAAGTAATTGTTATGCATTCAGAACAGGTAATAATTAAGGGCCGGTATGTTAGAACCGACTTGGACATATTTTTATAAAAGACATAAACAGAGCTCCAGTTACGTTTGTGCAAATATATGCAATATGAATGTATATGATGAAATATTAGGTACACGTACCTTTATATTTACCTGATTTTTATTTTATTTTTTATTTTATTTCACCTTTATTTAACCAGGTAGGCTAGTTGAGAACAAGTTCTCATTTACAACTGCGACCTGGCCAAGATAAAGCAAAGTAGTGCGACACAAACAACAACACAGAGTTACACATGAAATAAACAAGCGTACAGTCAATAACACAATAGAAAAAAAGAAAGTCTATATACAAGTTCTCATTTACAACTGCGACCTGGCCAAGATAAAGCAAAGCAGTGCGACACAAACAACAACACAGAGTTGTGTGTGCAAATGGCGTGAGGAGGTAGGCAATAAATAGGCCATAGTAGCGAAGTAATTACAATTTAGCAGATTAACACTGGAGTGATAAATGAGCAGATGATGATGTGCAAGTAGAGATACTGGTGTGCAAAAGAGCAGAAAAGTAAATAAAAACAATATGGGGATGAGGTAGGTAGATTGGGTGGGCTATTTAAAGATGGACTATGTACAGCTGCAGCGATCGGTTAGCTGCTCAGATAGCTGATGTTTAAAGTTAGTGAGGGAAATATAAGTCTCCAGAGATATATATTCTTATTCTTGTGTTACTAGTGTAACTTAGTTGTTGACCCCCCCCCCCTCTTGTCCATTCATTGTTCTGTGGTAAGTGTATTAGGTTAAACACAGGAAGTTGGGCCTTCGGGGGGAGGAGTACTAGCTAGACACGCGTGCGGTATAGTCTTTTGATCACACAGACATATTGTCACGCCCTGACCATAAAGAGCCTTTTTATTCTCTATTTTGGTTAGGTCAGGGTGTGACTAGGGTGTGTAATCTAGGTTGTTTTATTTCTATGTTGGCCTGGTATGGTTCCCAATCAGAGGCAGCTGTTTTTCGTTGTCTCTGATTGGGGATCATATTTAGGCAGCCATTTCCCCACTGTGTTTTATGGGATCTTGTTTATGTGTAGTTGCCTGTGAGCACTTCATTTTCTTCATGTTTCGTTCATTCTTTATTGTTTTTGTACATTTCATTCAATAAACATGTTGAACCCATATCACGCTGCGCTTTGGTTCGAATGTTATTACGACGATCGTGACAGAAGAACCCACCACACCAGGACCAAGCAGCGTGCCCAGGAGGAGAAGGTATCCTGGGCTTGGGAGGAGATCAAGGAGGAGAAGATATCTTGGACATGGGAGGAAATCATGGAGGGACACGAAATCCTTCCTTGGAAGCAGACGCAAGGAGATAAGGGAGGTCAACGACAACACCGGGATTCGCGGCCACAACGAAAGCCCCAAAAAAAGACCCAACATTTTTCTGTGGGGGGGGCACACGAGGTGGTCGGCGGAGCCGAGGAATGAACCAGAGCCAGTCTGGGAGAAGATGGAGAGTGAACGGAGGGAGTCAGAGACCGTCAGTGATTTGATAGAGAAATTGGAGGAGAGAGAAAGGAGAGAGTTGTTGTGTTGGTGTATGATGCACGACATTCGCCCTAAGGAGCGTGTTATGAGTTTGATGCCACCTGAGTCAGCTCTCCGCACTCGCCTTGAGGAGCGTGTCATCTGTCCGGTACCATGTGTGCCGGCTCTACGCACCAGGTCTCCAGTGAGCCTCCACAGCCCAGTACGTCCTGTGCCAGCTCCTCGCACTCGCCCTGAAGAGCGTGTCACCAGTCCGGTGCAACCTGTGCCAGTCCCACGCACCAGGCCTCCAGTGCGCCTCCTCAGTCCGGTACGTCCTGTGCCTGCTTCACGCACTCGTCCTGAAGTGCCTGTCACCAGTCCGGTGCCCCCTGCACCGGCTTCACGCACTAGGCCTCCAGTGCGCATTCACAGTCCAGAGCTTCCGGCAACGGTCCCCGGTCCGGAGCCTCCTGCGACGGTCCCCGGTCAGGAGCCTCCTGCGACGGTCCCCGGTCAGGAGCCTCCTGCGACGGTCCACGGTCCGGAACCTCCTGCGACGGTCCACGGTCCGGAACCTCCTGCGACGGTCCACGGTCCGGAACCTCCTGCGACGGTCCACGGTCCGGAACCTCCTGCGACGGTCCACGGTCCAGAAGCTCCAGCGACGGTCCACGGTCCGGAACCTCCAGCGACGGTCCACAGTCCGGAACCTCCAGCGACAGTCAACGGTCTGGAACCTCCAGCGAGGGTCAACGATCCAGAGCTTCCAGGCAAGGTGTCCAGTCCAGATCCAGGGCAGGAGCTTTCCTCCGTGCCGGTGGCCAGTCCCGCTCCATGGCCGGAATCCTCCTTTGCGCCGGTGCCCAGTCTAGGCATGACGTCCAGTTCCGCTCCAAGGCCGGAGCCTTCCTCTGCGCCGGTGCCCAGTCCAGACACGGCGTCCAACCCAGCTCCATGGCTGGAGCCTTCTTCTGCGCCGGTGACCAGTCCAGGCACGGCATTCAGCCCGGCGCCATGGCCGGATCCGGGGTCTGGGCGGGGGTTACGACCTGCACCGGAGCCGCCACCGATGCTAGATGCCCACCTGGACCCTCCCCTATAGAGTCAGGTTTTGCGGCCGGAGTCCACACATTTTTGGGGGGGTATTGTCACGCCCTGACCATAGAGAGCCTTTTTATTCTCACTTTCACTCACTGGCGTTCAGTGTCGCCAGTTTACTAAACCCCCGGTCCTGGTAACCATCATTACGCTCCTCATGATGAGGCACAACTGGACTCCATTTCCTCACTCATTACCTTCCCTATATCTGGCACTCAGTTAGGTTTATTCCCCAGGCAGTATTGATGTTGTTTCATGTTCGTACACTTCTGTTGTTTCTTGTATTGTTCCATGTTTCGTTTATTATTAAACTCACCACCTGCACTTGCTTCCCGACTCCCAGTGTCTACATTACAGAACAAATGGAAGTAGCAGGAAATCAGGACATCTCCCAGATGGTCGACCAACAGGGACACCTACTTCGTCAACACCACGACCAGCTGGCACAACTGGGGACAGCTATGGAAGAGGTTCTTCGCAGTCTTCAACGTCTCGAACATACACGAGAGGCGTTGCCTTCAACTAGAGGAGGATACTCTGCCACATGCCGACCCAGCGAGCCAGCACACCAGTCCATTCAGCAGTCTGCCCAGGTCAGCGATGCCCATTTGTCCCTCCCAGAAAAATATGACGGAACCCCTTCTAAATGCTGTGGCTACCTACTCCAGTGCTCCCTCTATTTTGCGCACCAGATGGGAGCCCCCACCACTGAGAGGTCCAAGGTTGCCACGGTTATTTCTCTGCTGACTGGGCGGGGGTTGGAGTGGACTACGGCCGTCTGGTAGAGAGTAAAGATGGAGCTGGATTCATATGATGGGTTCATGGGTCTGTTCAGAGGTATCTTCGATCATCCACTGGAGAGCAGAGAGGGGGGTGTGTGCCTATTCCAACTACAGCAGGATGACCAGACCGCTGCAGAGTACGCTCTCACCTTCCGGACTGTAACAGCATCCAGCAGATGGAATGAGCCGGCACTCCATAGTCTATTCAGAAGAGGACTCCCTTCCAGTGTGTCCTGGGTTATCAGCCGGTCCTGGCTCTGTGGACTCCGAGCCAGACCAAAGCCCCCGCGGTGGACAAATGGTTCCAGCGTGCAGAGGAGATTTGGAGTGATGCTCATGTGAGGCTCCAGCTTGCCGTCCATCGCCAGAAGGAGCAGGCGGATTGCCACCACAGTGAGGTGCCCGTTCTATCCTGGTTCTATCCTGGCGATCGTGTCTGGCTCTCCACCAAGAACCTCCCACTCTGCCTGCCCTGTAAGAAGCTGAGCCCCGGGTTTGTGGGGCCATTCAATGTTCTCCGGAGGGTCAACAAGGTTACATATAGATTACAGCGCCCCAGTGACTACCGTATCTCACCCTCCTTACTTCTCTCCTCAGGCCGGTGGTTGCTGGTCCCCTGGCTGAGGCTGTCCCCCACGACACCCCTCCGCTACCCTTGGACGTTGAGGGAGGTCCCACCTATGCCGTCAGATCAATCCTGGACTCCCGACGTCGTGCGGGTTGGCTCCAGTACCTGGTGGACTGGGAGGGGTACGGTCCTGAGGAGCGGTGTTGGGTTCTGGTGAAGGGCATTCTGGATCCTAACATCATCTGTGATTTCCACCTTCACTGTCCGGACCGGCCCGCTCCTCACCCTCGGGGCCTTCCCCCTGGCCGGTGCTGTCCAGCGGCTGGAGCCGCGTGTCAGTGGGGGGGGGGGGGGGGGGTACTGTCACGTCTACTCCTGCTCATTTCACACACCTGCTCCTCATGACGAGGCATACCTGGACTCCATTTCCTCACTCATTACCTCTCCTATATCTGGCACTCACTTAGGTTTATTCCCCAGGCAGTATTGATGTTTCATTTTCGTACGCTTCTCTTGTTTCTTTTATTGTTACATATTTCGTTTATTATTAAACTCACCACCTGCACTTGCTTCCCGACTCCCAGCGTCTGCGTTACACTGATCAAAGGCTTCATTCTCTGAGTCATATAGAGCAGAGGGCTCTGCATTCATGTAGATAGTGCTACTGAGGTGTGTGTGTGTTTGTGTGTGCATGCGTCACACACCACTCAAGTGCTTCAGAAGGATTAACCAGGACTAAACCCAGACAGCCAGAAAGTGAAGGGGAAAGGGAAAGAAGACGGGGGGAGAGTGAGAGAGAGAGAGAGCAATACTACAATTAATGACATCTCAATTCCTATATTCAGTGCATTTGGAAAGTATTTAGACCCCTTGACTTTTTCCTAATTGTATTACGTTACAGCCTTATTCAAAAATGTTTTCAATTGTTTTTTTTCTCTCATCAATCTGCACACCATAATGACAAAATCAAAAATAGGTTTTTAGACATTTTTGCTAATTTATTAAAAAAAGAAAATGGAAATATCACATTTATAGAAGAATTCAGACCCGTTACTCAGTACTTTATAGATGCACCTTTGGCAGCGATTACAGCCTCGAGTCTTCTTGGGTATGATGCTACAAGCTTGGCACACCTGTATTTGGGTAGTTTCTCCCATTCTTCTCTGCAGATCCTCTCAAGCTCTGTCAGGTTGGATAGGGAGCGTTGCTGCACAACTATTTTCAGGTCTCTCCAGAGATGTTCCATCAGGTTCAAGTCTGGGCTCTGGCTGGGCCACTCAAGTACATTCAGAGATTGTCCTGAAGCCAATCCTGCGTTGTCTTGGCTGTGTGTTTAGGGTCATTATCCTGTTGGAAGCTGAACCTTCGCCCCTGTTTTTGCTTTGTCATTATGAGGTATTGTGATGTCATTATGGGGTATTGTGATGTCATTATGAGGTATTGTGATGTCATTATGAGGTATTGTGTGTCAATTGTTGAGGATGTTTTTTTATTTAATCAATTTTAGAATAAGGCTGTAACGTAACAAAAAGTGGGAAAAGGGAAGGGGTCTGAACACTTTCTGAATGCACTATACATTTGGGAGTGCGTAATGGGAGTGGTTACACAATCAGTGAGAGTACTGAATACAATACCGACAACTTGTGTGTTCATGTTGTTTTTGTAGATGTTAAAGGTAAATAAACCTTAGCTGTATATATTGTACTGTATTATAGGGTTTGAAGAGATAGTTTAACACTCTTTAGAGTGGGCAATATAGGATGTGTTAGGGTGTATTGGTGTTTTTATAGGGTTAGTGGAGATAGTTTAACACTCTTTGGAAGGGTCAGCACCATTATACACTGAGTCAATAGTCCTACAGAACAACCATTAGAAAATCTGAGATCATCTCTAGATAGAACCAGCGATGAAGGGTGAGCTCACATAGTCACACACACACTCACTTAGGCACATACTGTACACTAGTTATCGGACATTCATCATGCACGGCACTTACACAAATGACTGATCATTGGCTGGGAGTAATGCATGATAAAAAAAAGATTGTGGCATTATCGATCATTGTCTGATGGTGTAAGAGACTTTACACTCCCTGCTATATCGTGGATAAAGAGTTGCTTGGCTAACACAACACAGAGGGCGTTCTTTAATGGAAACCTCAATGTAGCCTATAGATATGAATTGCACAATAATTATAGTATTTTTATGTATTGTTTTTTCTTTATTCACATCGCCTGCCACACAATATTTCATGACCCTAAGCCCGCGGGGATATAACCGCTCACCACTACTACTGTACACATATGGACAGTGCAGACTCGCACACACAAATGCTGAGACACACGCGTGCACACACACCAATACACACACGCAAGCACACACACACACCGCCATCATGTGGAGATGATTAAGACAACAAAACAACTTGTCTGATTACTCAGATGCACACAAGCATGTCACTCCCTCCATCCATCTCTCCCTTTTCCCTCCCTCCTTCCATCCCACCTACCCTTTGATGATTTTACACACACACACACACACACACACACACACACACACACACACACACACACACACACACACACACACACACACACACACACACACACACACCGTTAGGATGATGAATAAGATCGAAGCCTATGGGGCCACACACCCCACAGGGCAGAAAAAGACAGAGAGAAAGAGAGAGAGAAGGAGCGAAAGAGAGGAGAGAGAGGAGAGAGAGGAGAGAGAGGAGAGAGAGGAGAGAGAGGAGAGAGAGAGAGAGAAGGAGAGGGAGTTATAGAGGGAGTGAGAGAGAGAGAGACTGACTTTTTGTCTTTCTTTACTGAAACATTCTCATTTCATTTAAAACTCCCCCCCTTTAAAAATAAAACCCCAAAATATATCCTGTACTGCATACATGTACCATACTCACCTTTCCATCTACCACATGATACAAACCAACATCACAATACCCACTCCTACAACCGTATATCCAAAACATCTTCCCCAGCTATACAGACAGCCCCCCCCAACACACCATATCTCCTCAAACATCTTCCCCAGCTATACAGACAGCCCCCCAACACACCATATCTCCTCAAACATCTTCCCCTGCTATACAGACAGCCCCCCAACACACCATATCGTCTCAAACATCTCCACACTTTTTATCATTTTATAGAACTCAAACTCAACCCTAAGGCACGCAGAGAAGATCCAATTAAACAATAGTAAAGGGTCTGCTATCCTCCCACCTTTGAACCTTGTTCGCCAAATAGCTAACTTCGCCTGAGCAAACAGAAAATTCAACAAAACACATTTGACCTTCTCCTTAATCGAATACCTGTATCCCATTATAAACATCCCAACAGTAAAAACCACCCCCAACCTCTCACACAGACATTCCAACAGAGACATTAATGGAATTAACCTGGTGCACACAGAAAACACATGAATCACAGTTTCTTTCATTACACAGAAAGGGCACCCCTGTCCGACTCCCGGTTGAACCTGTGCCAACCAGCTGTTAGTGGCCAGGGCTCCATGTAGAACCCTCCACTGGAGGTCCCCTGACCTCTTTGGTACTGGGGGTTGTAGAGCCCCTCCATCTAAAACCCACCATACTCTCCGCCCCACATACCCCCTGCCACTGATGTGCCCTCACTCCTGTTAGGCTCCTAATGTTCCTTACCTTAATGCAGAGGTTGTAGAGGGCTTTACCTCCCACCCCTTCAAACTCCCCCAGGCTTGGAGTGTTAAAATCTAACAAGTCCTCCAGACCCCCTTGCCAGTCTCCAGTCTCTGCCGTCACCTGCAGCGGCGGAAATATTGGTGGCCCCTCCCCCTTTGGCCACTCAAACATCCCCCTTACCGGCTCAGACAGTCCCCCCTGGACCTCCTCCAGGAGTTTCTCCAGCAGCCTAAGAGACGTTATTCCTGTTTGTTGTGCCAAGACTTCCGGGGTTTTCCACCCCTCCTCTCCCAGCAGAGTCAGGTCACCCAACCTTTGTAAACCCGCTGCCATCAGTTGCCTCTGCAGGGTGGCCGACTGAACCCATCTCAAAGGGATGGCTGGGTTGTGGAAGATAGGCTCCTCCCACACCCACAGCCCAGGCTCCATACCCCCTTCTTGTGTGTGCCTTAGCAGCTGCCAGGCCCTCAGTACTGCGGAGTAAAAATCTGAGAGACCTGCTGTACTCAGCCTCTCCAGCTTTATGAGGAACAGCTGCCGGTCCAACCCTAATCCGCCAGCTCTCCGAAGCCACTCTTGACACCACTGCCTGTGACAGCCCCTCCCAGTTCTTCCGGACCCACTTCTCTGAGCCCAGGTACACCCCCAACACTTTAAGCCCCAGTTCACCTTAGCTGAAGAAGCTCCCTCATACACCTTCAGACTAGTCTCTAGTGCCTGCATATCCTGACCATCCCTGACCATCACAGAGACGTCATCTGCATATGCTGACACTGCTATGCCTGTCACCACACCCATGCCTGTCCAGCACACTCCCTGCAGTCTCCTGCGTAGCAGTCCCAAAAAAGGCTCAATAGCTAATGTGTATAACTGCCCAGATAGAGGGCATCCTTGTCTAATGCCCCGTCTCACCCAGACTGGCCTACTGAGCCCCCCTCCCACCTTGACCATACATGACGCCCCAGCATACAACAGCTTCACACAGGTCAAAAACCTTTCCCCAAACCCAAATACAGACATCACATTAAACATATACTCATGGTTCACTCTATCAAAAGCCTTCTCTTGATCTAAAGAGACCAGCCCAAAGTTCACATTCGAACCTCTCGACAAGTCCAACATGTCCCTGATTAAGAACGTTGTTGTCTATGAAGTTGTCTATGATTGAGCGTCCCGGTACACAATATGTTTGGTCCTTATGTACTATCGAGTCCAGATGGGACTTCAGTCTGTTAGAGAGGATCTTGGCAAATATCTTGTAGTCCGCACAGAGTAATGCCACAGGCCTCCAGTTCTTAAGTTCACACAAGTCCCCTTTTTGGGCAGGAGAGTCAGAGCCACCCGACGGCAGCTCATTGGCAACTCTCCTACCCCGATGCATTCATGTAACACGCAAAAGAAGTCCTGTCCAATTATTCCTCCGAATATTTTATAAAACTCCACTGGAAGTCCATCGACCCCCGGTGCACGACCGGGGGACATCTGGGTTACGCCCTCTGCCAGTTCATGGGACAACAGAGGAATGTCCATTTCATCCCTCTGTGCTAGAGAAAGCTTAGGGAGTCCTGCGAACAAGACCTGAGCACACATAGGATCACACACTTCTGCCCTATACAACTCAGTATAAAACTCTACAGTCCGCTCCCGCATCTCACCCACCACAGAGGTCACCCGCCCATCAGACAGCCGTAGACAATGCATATCTTTGGCTTCACTGCTCTGTCTTTCCAAACCAAAGAAGAAGGAGCTGGGAGCATCCATCTCCTTGAGCATGGAGAACCTAGCTCTTACAAGTGCTCCCTTTGCTTTAACCTGGAAAAAACTGCCCAGGTCCCTAAATTAGCCTGGAGACCTACATTGCCTTGCCCCACCATCTCTACCTCCATCTCACTAATGCAACGCTCTAGTTCCCCCAATACTCTCCTAGCCTCTGAGGATGAGAGAGCTGTGTACTGTTGACAGAAATGACGAATTTGGACTTTCCCCACATCCCACCATTGACTCAGAGACTCATACTCCTCTTTTCTCTGCCCCCACCTTTCCCAAAAGGTCTGGAAACCTGAGCAAAAAGTGGCATCTTGTAAGAGCTTTACATTGAACTTCCAATAGGATGCCTGCCGGGACCCTGGTGAAATAGACAGCCGAGCCATGGTTATGTGGTGATCTGAAAACCCCACTGGGAGAATGGTAGCGCCCAACAGCCTATTGCTCCGATTCCTAGACATGTAAAACCGATCAAGTTGGGCTGCACTCACCCTAGTCCCAAAAACCTTCACCCATGTATACTGTCTTGTGTTTGGATGTTTAGTTCTCCAAACATCCACTAGGTCGGACTGATTAATGATGTCCCTTAACACTCCCACTGACACTGAATGAGGCTCTTCTCCATTTCTGTCTTTTGTAAAATCCATTGTACAGTTCCAGTCCCCTCCAACCACCAGCATCTCCTCAGGCTCTACCTGTGAGAGTTCCTGTCTAAGACTCCCAAATAGAACCCCTCTTTCTCTCCCTGTATTTGGCGCATACACATTTATAAAGACAAAACCCATGTTGTTAATTTCTGCTTTTACAACAAGCAGCCTACCCCTACACACCTCCTTTGAGGAGCAAATCTTTACAGACAGACCCGGTACAAAAAGGACTGCCACCCCTGCACTAAGATTTGTCCCATGGCTCAACACACTTGCCCCTTTCCACCAGAGCCCCCAATCGACTTCATTCAACACATCACTATGTCTCCTGCAGAAACAACACCTGTACTTCTTTTTGTTTTACATATTAACCCAACTCACTCCTCTTCCCCGTATCTCTGGCGCCATTTATATTGAGCGAGCCAACCCGAAGAGTCTCCATAAGAAGTGGGAGAAAAGCCAGCAAAGAAAGAGACCAATAGCAAAGCTAAAAAAAAACAGTGTCAAAGAGAAAATATACATCTAAACAGTGTCTGAAGGTAAACCTTTACGCACTGTTGTGACCCACTTCTTCAACCTAAACCATTTCCTGGGTGAGAGGACACCATGCCCCTCATTTTTCATAGCATGTTGTACTGATCTTACAAACTTTCTCGGATCAGAAAAAAAAAGCCCCAAGATGAACTTTTTCCCCTTGGTCTCATTCAGGAACCTTGTCAGTTCTCTCAACGTGTACTTAGACCCCTCTGCTTGACTGGCTGTCAGCTCCGGGCCCATTGAAGAGGAGACTGAAAAAAATAACTCCTCATCCTCTTCCTCAAACTCACTTTCCTCCTCATCTCTATCTCCTACCCTGACCACCTGCCCTTCCTCTCTGGTCAGGGCATCCCTCACAGCAATAGGCAAAGTTTCCATGGTGCCTTTGACCGCACCCTTTTTCCTTTTCCACTTGACACCCTCCTCCACCGCCCCTAGTCTCTTACACTTCCCACTGTACTCTCCTCATCCACTAGCATAACCTGACTAGACCCAGCATCATCTACACCACCCTCCATAGCATAACTAGACCCAGCCTCATCTACACCACCCTCCATAGCATGACTAGACGCAGCATCATCTACACCACCCTCCATTGCATAACTAGATCCAGCCTCAGCTACCCCACCATCCCTAGCCTGACTAGACCCAGCCTCCGCTACCCCACCATCTCTAGCCTGACTAGACCCAGCCTCAGCTACCTCACCATCTCTAGCCTGACTAGACCCAGCCTCAGCTACCCAACCATCTCTAGCCTGACTAGACCCAGCCTCAGCTACCCAACCATCTCTAGCCTGGCTAGACCCAGCCTCATCTACACCACCATCCCTGGCATGACTAGGCCCAGCCTCATCTACACCACCATCCCTGGCATGACTAGGCCCAGCCTCATCTACACCACCATCCCTGGCATGACTACCCAGCCTCATCTACACCACCATCTCTAGCCTGACTAGACCCAGCCTCTGCTGTCCGCATCTCATTACCCCCTGCACGTTGACCTCGATTTCCCCCACTGGCGCTTGAACCTTCACCTTGTCTACGGCCTTTATGTGGGCACGCAAAGCTCTTATGCCCCAAATCCCCACACTAAAAACACCGTAGACTATCTGTGCTGGCAAACCGTACATAGAGCCTCTCCCC
Organism: Salmo trutta; assembly: GCF_901001165.1. Lineage (NCBI taxonomy): Eukaryota > Metazoa > Chordata > Actinopteri > Salmoniformes > Salmonidae > Salmo > Salmo trutta. Next base: position 10,338,576 of record NC_042962.1, on the reverse strand, counting down.
ATGCCTAACTTTAAAATGCACATTTAGCTGTTGCTCATTGTTATTCAGAAACATAAACACATGCCTCCGGAACAAAACAACGTGCTTAACGGCATCTGCCTGAAAACCTGCCGACAGTACACGAAAACCGCTAGCAAATTTACCAAAACGACTCAGCTCTTTCCTGATTTGATCATCAGTAATAAACGGAGGCAAATTTGCAACAACCACTCTTGTCGAAGGAGTAGAAAGAGGTGAAACTGTCACCAACACATCCCGTACAAATATTCCGCTAGCAATTAGCCTACCAACCAAATTTGCTCTTTTCATGAACACAACCACAACTTTGTTCATTCTAGAAGCAGAATGTATAAATTCAGCTCCTACCTGTTCACCGACCGCGAGCAGAACCTCCTCCACTTTAACTCCATTCTCAGGAACACACCTGAATCCATGCCGTACCGACAGCGTCTCCTCCACCTTAACTCCATTCTCAGGAACACACCTGAATCCATGCCGTATCGACAGCGTCTCCTCCACCTTAACTCCATTCTCAGGAACACACCTGAATCCATGCCGTATCGACAGCATCTCCTCCACCTTAACTCCATTCTCAGGAACACACCTGAATCCATGCCGTATCGACAGCGTCTCCTCCGCGCTAGGCTGAGAAGCCATTGCGCACACCACACCTTCCAAACCCCAGGAAACTTACTCTGTCCTCTTCCATCCTAACTTTGAAAAAGCTGTGGATACCGCTAAAACAAATATTGCATTAACCCTCCACCATAGAAAATAACATGTAAAGAAAAGAATCAAGAAAGTTAGTTAGGACAGAGCCCTCCACACCAAACACTCAAACTCCAAAAAACTCCCAGCATGCACTGCAAGAGAGAGAGAGAAGGAGAGAGAGTTAGAGAGAAAGGAGAGAGAGTTTGAGAGAGTGAGAGACAGAGAGACAGAGAGAGAGAGAGAGAGAGAGAGAGAGAGGGAGAGAGAGAAAGTAAACCCCAAAAATACTAAAATAATGATTTTCCAGAGAAGATCCAGATCTCAGGGAATTAGACCAAAGTTCTCAATTGGTACAAAATATATAGAGCACTGCACACTACAATTACTTAGGTTTAAAAATAAGCTCAACTGGACACCTTAATGAGGCAGTGAATGAACTGAGAGAGAAAGCACGCAGGGCATTCTACGCCATTAAAAAACAAATTCAAATTGAAATACCTGTTAAAATTTGGCTAAAACTAATTGAATGTGTCATTGAACCAATTGCACTTTATTTCAGTGAGGTGTGGGGTCCACTTGCAAAACAAGGTTTCCTCAAATGGGACAAACACCCCATTGAAACCCTGCATGCAGAGTTCTGTAAGATTCTCCTACATGTCCAGAGGAAAACTACAAACAATGCATGCAGGGCAGAATTAGGCCGATATCCACTAATAATAAAAATTCAAAAAAGAGCAATTAAGTTTTGGAAACATCTAAAATACAGTGACCCCCTCTCATATCATTACCAAGCCCTGCAATACTAAGAGCTGAGCAAAGAAAAGAGTCCCCTCATCCAGCTGGTCCTGGGGCTGAGTTCACAATCCTGTTCTACTAACACACTGAAGCCTCAGGACCAAAACATCCAACCAATCAGAATAAATCAAATTACAACACAGTCAAAACAAACTACATTGCTTATTGGGAAACACAAGCACAAAGAAAAATTCAGTGCTATCTGGCCCTAAATCGACAGTACACCGTGGCTAACTATTTGACAATGGTTACTGATCAAAACCTTAGAAAAACCTGGACAAAGTACAGGCTCAGTGAGCACAGCCTTGCTATTGAGAAGGGTAGACACAGGAAAACCTGGCTCCCTGTAGGGGAAAGGCTGTGCAACCACTGCACAACAGCAGAACCTGAGACAGAGCTGCATTTCCTGACAAAATGTCCAAAATATAAATCAATTAGAGAGTGTCATTTCCCCAAATTTGAAACCCTTATTCAAGGTTTCAAAGACCTCTCTGATGAGAATGGGCTAGAGAATAGGGAGGACGCAGAGAGCTGTGGGTTGGCAGCGCACTACATTGCTGCCTGCCATAAGATGAGGGACAGTATCTGACAGACCAATCAACCTGCACATGTCCTCTACTGTATGATTATTGTTATTGTTGAATGTATAGTTATTTTGACCCTTGGTTATTGTTGTTACTGTTGTCCCGTTGACAATTTTTGATTCTCATTTTTATTTATTTTTATATTGTAAATATCCAAAGTAAGCTTTGGCAATATGTACATTGTTACGTCATGCCAATAAAGCGAATTGAATTGAATTGAATTGAGAGAGAAGGAGAGAGAGTTATACAGAGAGTGGAGAGAGAGAGTTATGGAGAGAGAAGGAGAGAGGAGAGTTATAGAGAGAGTGAGAGAGAGAGTTATAGAGAGAGAGAAGGAGAGATAGAGAGTTAGAGAGAGAAGGAGAGAGAGTGAGAGAGAGAGAATGAGAGTGAGTTATAGAGAGAGTGAAAGAGAGAGAGAGTTATTAAGAGAGAAGGAGAGAGAGTTATAGAGAGGGAGAGAGAGAGTTATAGAGAGAGAAGGAGAGAGAGTTATAGAGAGAGTGAGAGAGAGAGTGAGAGAGAATGAGAAAGAGTTATACAGAGAGAGAGAAGGAGAGAGAGTTATAGAGTAAGAGAGAGTTATAGAGAGAGAAGGAGAGAGAGTTATAGAGAGAGAAGGAGAGAGAGTTATAGAGAGAGAAGGAGAGAGAGTTATAGAGAGAGAAGGAGAGAGAGAGAGGGAGTTATAGAGAGAGTGAGAGAGAGAGAGAGAATGAGAGAGAGGTAGAGAGAGAGTAGAGGGAAAGCAGCGAGCAAGAGAGGAAAGAGTTATAGAGAGCGGGGAGAGAGAGAGAGAGTGGAGGAGAGAGAGTTAGAGAGAGTGGAGAGAGAGAGAGTTATAAGAGAGAAGAGCGAGAGAGAGGTGAGAGAGAGAGAGTAAGAAGAGAGAGTGAGGAGAGAGAATAGAGTTATAGAGAGAGAAGGAGAGAGAGTATAAAGACAAGAAGAGTGAGAGAGGAGAGAAGGAAGAGATTAGAGAGAGAGTAAGAGAGTTAGAGAAGGAGAAGGTTGAGCGAAGCGAGAGAGAGAGATGTTATAGAGAGCGAGAGAGAGAGTTAGAGAGAGAAGGAGAGAGACAGAGCGAGGAAGAGAAAGAGGAGAGAGAGTTATTAGAGAGAGAGGAGAAGAAAGGTTATAAGAAGAGAGGAAGGGAGAGAGAGAGTCAATATATTATAGAGAGAGTTATAGAGAGAGAGAGAGAGAGAAGGAGATAGAGTTTAGAGGAGAGAGTGGAGAAGAGAGAGAGAGAGGGAGGAAGAAGATTGTTAGAGAGAGAGAGAGAGTTAGAGAGAGTAAAGAGAAGGAGAGAGGGAGATTGTTCTAAGTGGATGCCTTGTCTTCCACCATCATCAGTTTCCATTAACTTGTCCAGTGATTTCTTTTGTCGACATTTACAAGGTTCGTATAGAAGTAATTCGACAATAGCTGCCACAGTGTGTTTCCACTGAACCGTCTTGTGTCGATAAAACAGCTGGACACAATGACGTCACATCTAAAACAAATATTTTTCACAAAACCTATAATGTCGAAGTGGTTGAAGTGTTAAAAAAAAAAACTGTAGAAAAATTGGTGCATGAATAAAGTGTGACAGCTTGTATGCCCTGCCCACCTGTCTGTTTCATGTCTCAGGTAACCAACAAAAAAGCCAGGATGGATAGAATGCAAGAATCGTCTGTTTGCCATATTCTAATCATTTGCATGTGCCTACTTACTGTATCGATACGGCGGACTTGAACTCATGTAGACCTAGAAGAGATCTGAAACAGTTTGGACGGCGGTGAGAACTTTAAGCATTATTTTTATAGTGACAGAAATAGATGTTGTAGGCATTAGACATTTAGAATTAAATGTGGAGTGCTGTAACTTTACGTGATAAACATCACATGCCCCATGTACATTAAAAATGGTGCTAAAATCATCATTTATTTGAAAAACCCTGTTTCCATCATCATTTGTCGCAATCAAGAAACTTCAACAAAATAAAAATCCACCCTACTGTCGACGAATAAAAACGGATTTGGTCTATAGAACATTTCTCCTATAGAACATTTCTCCTCTATAGAACATTTCTCCTCTAATGGAAACTGCCGTTTCCATTAGAGACATGTAAATATACCAGATATACAACTCACTGATATAAGACATGTAAATATACCAGATATACAACTCACTGACATAAGACATGTAAATATACCAGATATACAACTCACTGATATAAGACATGTAATATACCAGATATACAACTCACTGACATTAACGTCTTGATACAAGACTGGGCTCAAGCTTTAAAAATGAGAGCCTCATACCAGATACAGAGAAAAAGGTCCTTATTAATGTATGGAGCGCATAGAGGAAGACTAGATATCAAACAATAACTCTTATTAATGTATGGAGCGCATAGAGGAAGACTAGATATCAAACAATAACTCTTATTAATGTATGGAGCGCATAGAGGAAGACTAGATATCAAACAATAACTCTTATTAATGTATGGAGCGCATAGAGGAAGACTAGATTATCAAACAATAACTCTTATTAATGTATGGAGCGCATAGAGGAAGACTAGATATCAAACAATAACTCTTATTAATGTATGGAGCGCATAGAGGAAGACTAGATATCAAACAATAACTTCTTATTAATGTATGGAGCGCATAGAGGAAGACTAGATATCAAACAATAACTCTTATTAATGTATGGAGCGCATAGAGGAAGACTAGATATCAACAATAACTCTTATTAATGTATGGAGCGCATAGAGGAAGACTAGATATCAAACAATAACTCTTATTAATGTATGGAGCGCATAGAGGGAAGACTAGATATCAAACAATACTCTTATTAATGTATGGAGCGCATAGAGGAAGACTAGATTCAAAACAATAACTCTTATTACATGTATGGGAGCGCATAGAGGAAGACTAGATATCAAACAATAACTCTTATTAATGTATGAGCGCATAGAGGAAGACTAGATATCAAACAATAACTCTTATTAATGTATGGAGCGCATAGAGGAAGACTAGATATCAACAATAACTCTTATTATGTATGGAGCGCATAGAGAAGACTAGATATCAAACAATAACTCTTAATTAATGTATGGAGCGCATAGAGGAAAGACGAGATATCAACAATAACTCTTATTAATGTATGGAGCGCATAGAGGAAGACTATATCAAACAATAACTCGTATTAATGTATGGAGCGCATAGAGGAAGACTAGATATCAAACAATAACTCTTATAATGTATGGAGCGCATTCAGAGGAAGACTAGATATCAACACATAACATACAGAAGACTGGATATCAAACAATAACATACAGGAGACTGGATATCAAACAATAACATACAGGAAGACTGGATATCCAAACAATAACATACAGGAAGACTGCTGAAAGGAACTCACTGACTCATATTAGCATTTTCCAGCCTCCTGTTCAAAATCATCTATAAGTGACTTTGGTGGGCTTCTATTGTAATACTTTGGATAAATTGTACATTTTGCAAGACAAATGCGTTAGCATTTGGAAAAAGGTGCCAGGGAACTTGTCCATAGATTGCTTACAGCGTAAGGAAACCAATATGTCATTTTGTAATTTGGGTGAACTATCCCTGTCATACAAGATATACAACTCCCTGACCTTACCTTCTGCTGCCTATGCAATATAGAACTTTAACTTAAACATGAGAGCTGCACTTTTTCCTTTAATCTAAGAGAAGACAGTAAGAGGGAGAGAAGTGGAGATTCTGTTTAGGCTGACATATTTAAATATCCCCTTTAATACGATGGCCATGTCACAAGAGGATGTGGAATTGTTAAGTAACAGTGTGTGTGTGGTGTGTGTGTGTGTGTGTGTGTGTGTGTGTGTGTGTGTGTGTGTGTGTGGGTGTGTGTGTGTGTGTGTGTGTGTGTGTGTGTGTGTGTGTGTGGTGTGTGGTGTGTGTGTAGCTGAGTCATATATTAACTCTGAGTACCCCATACCGCATCAAGCCTAGAGATTAGGTGTTGGGGTGTGTGTGTGGTGTGTGGTGTGTGTGTGTGTGTGTGTGTGTGTGTGTGTGTGTGTGTGTGTGTGTGTGTGTGTGTGTGTGAGTGTGTGTGTGTGTGTGTGTGTGTGTGTGTGTGTGTGTTGTGTGTGTGTGTGTGTGTGTGTGTGTGTGTGTGTGTGTGTGTGTGTGTGAGTGTGAGTGTGAGTGTGAGTGTGAGTGTGTGTGTGAGTGTGTGTGTGTGTATTGAGTGACTAGCAGGTATATAGATGAGCGTTTGATCAATATTAATAGAAGGGAAGCCAGTGGCAGTAATGACAGTCAACAACAACAAGATGATAGCACACAAAGACAGTCATTTGCTGACACGTGGGGCGGCAGGTAGCCTAGTGGTTAGAGCGTTGGACTAGTTAACCGAAAGGTTGCAAGATTGAATCGCCGAGATGACAAGGTAAAAATCTGTTGTTCTACCCCTGAACAAGGCAGGTAACCCACTGTTCCTAGGCCATCATTGAAAATAAGAATTGTTCTTAACTGACTTGCCTAGTTAAATAAAGGTTAAATAAAGGTAATCAATAATGTTACACACAACACAGAGAGAGGGGACAGAGAGATATGTTTCTCATGCCAATAAAGCCCATTGAATTGTTTCGGAAAACTTTCCAAATGTCAACAAAATACACTAGACAGGGTGGAATCTTATGTGTCGATCAAATTAATTATGCAATATATAAATATTGATATAATAACCATCATCTTGAAGTGATATGGTGTGTGGTCCTCCTCCCACTACAACCTGTCAGAAAAGCATGTAGTTTATTAGGCTACAGATACAATAAGTTATGAGGAACTTCACAGGGGTGGTGGAAGTGATGAACTTCACAGGGTGGTGGAAGTGATGAACTTCACAGGGTGGTGGAAGTGATGAACTTCACAGGGTGGTGGAAGTGATGATCTTCACAGGGTGGTGGAAGTGATGAACTTCGACAGGGTATTGGAAGTGATGAACTTCACAGGGTGGTGGAAGTGATGATCTTCACAGGGTGGTGGAAGTGATGAACTTCACAGGGTGGTGGAAGTGATGACAGGGTGGTGGAAGTGATGAACTTCACAGGGTGGTGGAAGTGATGAGCTTCACAGGGTGGGGGAAGTGATGAACTTCACAGGGGTGGGTGGAAGTGATGAATTTTCACAGGGTGGTGGAAGTGATGAACTTCACAGGGTGGTGGAAGTGATGAACTTCACAGGGTGGTGGAAGTGATGAACTTCACAGGGTGGTGGAAGTGATGAACTTCACAGGGTGGTGGAAGTGATGAACTTCACAGGGTGGTGGAAGTGATTAACTTCACAGGGTGGTGGAAGTGATGACAGGGTGGTGGAAGTGATGAACTTCACAGGGTGGTGGAAGTGATGAACTTCACAGGGTGGTGGAAGTGATGACAGGGTGGTGGAAGTGAGGAACTTCACAGGGTGGTGGAAGTGATGAGCTTCACAGGGTGGTGGAAGTGATGAACTTCACAGGGTGGTGGAAGTGATTAACTTCACAGGGTGGTGGAAGTGATGACAGGGTGGTGGAAGTGATGAACTTCACAGGGTGGTGGAAGTGATGAACTTCACAGGGTGGTGGAAGTGATGACAGGGTGGTGGAAGTGATGAACTTCACAGGGTGGTGGAAGAGTGATGAACTTCACAGGGTGGTGGAAGTGAGGAATTTCACAGGGTGGTGGAAGTGAGGAACTTCACAGGGTGGTGGAAGTGATGAACTTCACAGGGTGGTGGAAGTGATGAACTTCACAGGGTGGTGGGGAAGTGATGAACTTCACAGGGTGGTGGAAGTGATGAACTTCACAGGGTGGTGGAAGTGATGAACTTCACAGGGTGGTGGAAGTGATGAACTTCACAGGGTGGTGGAAGTGATGAATTTCACAGGGTGGTGGAAGTGAGGAACTTCACAGGGTGGTGGAAGTGATGAACTTCACAGGGTGGTGGAAGTGAGGAACTTCACAGGGTGGTGGAAGTGATGAACTTCACAGGGTAGTGGAAGTGATGAACTTCACAGGGTGGTGGAAGTGATGAATTTCACAGGGTGGTGGATGTGATGAGCTTTATGCTCCTTTCCAATACATATTGAGGGTCTTATTCTGTTGACATGATGATGGATGCTGACTGCTGATGATGATGGATGCTTTGACCAAAAACATAATCTTGCTATTGTCCATAGTAATCTCATCATGTAGACAATACGTGCTCACTAACCAACAGCGCACTGTTTTCTAGAGCACACGTGCCAATAAGAGTGTATATCGCTATATCATGTAAAAAAAATTTTTAAAAAATGCGATGGAAATCCATTTAACTTGTATATTTTATACGGTACATGGGACTTTGACCGCACACACAGCCTTTTATCTGCAACAAGTCAATTTCAAAATGTGCATATTGTTTTAATGCAGATTTTAGAATATTCACATGAAAATCTGTCGCCATTTGGATGGAAACCTATCTAGTGATTGAGAAAGGCGAGAGAGAGCGACCGACAGACAGATGGAGGGATAGAGAGAGAGAGAGAGCGAGAGAGAGAGAGAGAGAGAGAGAGAGGAGGGAGACAGGAGAGAACACCTTTCAGCAATGAAAGCAACAAATATGTCCTTGTCTTCTGTTCTGTTTCTGTGTGATGCTTTGTCTTTTTCTCAATTTGTGCCATTCCCCTCCCTTTCTTCTCCCTCCCCTCTCCCTCTCCCTCCCATTTCCCTCCCCCTCACTCCCATCTCCCTCTCCTCTCCCTCCCTCCCTCCCCTCTCCCTCTCCTCCCCCTTCCATCTCTCCCTCCCCTCTCACTCATCCTCTCCTCTCTCTCCTCTTCCATCTACTCCCTCCGCCTCCTCCCTGTCCTCCCCTCTCCTCCTCCCATCTTCTCCTCCCCTCTCCGGCCCCTCTCCTCTCCCTCCCGTCTCCCTCCTCCCTCATCTCCTCTCCTGTCCCATCTCCCTCCCCTCTCCCTGTCCCTGTCCCTCCCCTCTCCCTCTCCTCTCCTCTCCCTCCCCTCTCCCTCCCTCTCCCTCTCCTCTCCCTCCCCTCTCCCTCCCATCTCTGTCTCCTCTCCCTCTCATCTCCCTCTCCTCTCATATCTCCCTCCCCTTCCCTGTCCCTCCTCTCTCCTTTCCTCCCTCCATCTCCTCCCCTCTCCCTCCCATCTCCCTCCCCTCTCCCTCTCCCTCTCCTCTCCCTCCCATCTCCCTCCCCTCTCCCTCTCCTCTCCTTTCCCATCTCCCTCACCTCTCCCTGTCCCTGTCCCTCCCCTCTCCCTCCCCTTTCCCTGTCCCTCTCCTCTCCTCTCCCTCACCTCTCCCTGTCCCTGTCCCTCCCCTCTCCCTCCCCTTTCCCTGTCCCTCTCCTCTCCTCTCCCTGTCCCTACCCTCCTCTCTCCCTCTTCAACAGATGATTTCAAAAACAAAACACTCCACAGTGAATAATGCTGCAGTCAAGAGTCTCACTAATCACTTCTGTTCAACTGTCCAAGTTACAGAAAGCAACGATGGTGACAAAGTCATCTGTGTCAAACTGCTCAACTTATCGTCAGCAATCAGCATCATCAGCAAATTTACAACAATCATCACAAGTGTCACTATCGTCACCCATCATCGTTTCAGAATCACATTTTCCACCATGAGTAAAAGCATATTTGCCATGTTTATATGACCATGTGGTTAACTTGGCGCCCCCCCACCACCACCCCCAGATTCTGTCCTCTGTCCATAGCCTTGGCCTCACGGTAAACCACATTCATCATCATCATAAGACAAGATAGCTAGAAGAATGGCTCCTTATCGCCAAGGTCACACATACACACGTGTACAGACGCATGCAGACACCACACATGGAAGGGACAGACACACACAGATAGCGACCACTCAGACAGGGAGAAATAACCACAACAGGCATTTACTTAGAACACGCAGCGAAGATGGGCAAGGAACAGACACACACTCACACACAGCTCCTCAGGGCCAAGGTTCTAGCGATGCATCATTACCCTCCCCTGGAGGTGATTCCATATCCCAGCATGCATTTCTCATGTGGTGAGGAAATTACCACTGGGCCAACAGTGGTGTCCTCTCTCTTTCTCTTCCTCCTTCATCTCCTCCTCCTCTCTCTCTCGTCTCTCCCTCCTTCATCTCCTCCTCTTTCTCTCTGTCTCTCCCTCCTTCATCTCTTCCTTAAATCTCTCTCTCTCTCTCTTCCTCCATCTCCTCTTCTATCTCTCTCTTCTCTCTCCTTCATGTCCTCTCATTCTCTCCCCTTCACTTCCTCTTCTCTCTCTCTCTCCATCTCCTCCTCTCTCTCTCTCTCTCACACTCATTCATCTCCTCCTCTTTCTTTCTCTCTCCTCCTCCATCATCTCTCTCTCTCTGTCTCCTCCATCTCCTCCTCCTCACTCTTTTTATTCTTCTATCTCTCTTCTCTTAGACCTCTCTATCTCCTGTCTAATTTTCAGTCTCCCTTCCTCACTACCTCTCCTACTCTACCCTTTATCTCGCTGTGGTCTCTCTCTCCTTCTTTCTTTGAGGCAGAACGACAGAATAACAACAGAAGACAAAGGAGGTGTCTAACTCGTTATGAAATAAGCTCCCTGGTGTCCCTAGTGTCTGCCTTACAATAGCCTCAGGTTTATTTTATATCGCACTCTTATTCAGGCTACGGTCTAAAGTCTCTCTCCACATCCATTCACAACAGAACAATTACGCTCTGAAGAGCCTCAATTTGTTGGGCATGGACTCTACAAGATGCTAAAAGCGTTCCACAGGGATGCTGGCCCATGTTGACTCCAATGCGTCCCACAGTTGTGTTAAGTTTGCTGGATGTTCTTTGGGTGGTGGACCATTCTTGATACACAGCGTGAAAAACCCAGCAGCGTTGCAGTTCTTGACACAAACTGGTTCGTCTGGCACCTACTACCAGACCTCGTTCAAAGGCACTAAAGTATTCTGTTTTGCCCATTCCCCCTCTGAATGGCACATATACACAATCCATGTCTCAATTGTCTCAAGTCTTAACAATCCTTCTTTAACTTGTCTCCTCCCCTTCATCTACACTGATTAAAGTGGATTTAACAGGTGACATCAATAGGGAAAAATAGCTTTCACCTGAATTCAACTGGTGAGATTAAGTAATGGAAAGAGCAGGTGTTCTTAATGTTTTGTACACCCAGTGTAGAGCAACGCTGAAGAAAGAGTCACCTCCTAGGTATAAGGAGTGTAAAATGTGGCTTGATATTCTATCTCATATAGGATGTGAATGTGGTCCAGAGGAAATGGCCCTTCGCTTCCATTTGTTTTGGACATCACAGGAGCAACCTTGAGGGATTTTTATTTGAGTCAGAAAAGGATGTTCATATGATAGGTAAGATATACAAAACCTTTGTAGAGAGCCTATCCACCTGACAATCTCTTAGAAACAAAATATAAACTACTGGAACCAAGACAAAAATAACTGATCTTGGCACAAGATGGGGGGAAAGTTGGAGCATAAGTAATGAAATTACAGTTAACATCAATGCTTGTGGCACTAGGGATGAGGGTGTGGCACTAGAGATGGGGTGTGGCACTAGGGATGGGGGTGTGGCACTTGGGATGGGGTGTGGCACTAGGGATGGGGGTGTGGCACTTGGGATGGGGTTGTGGCACTAGGGATGAGGGTGTGGCACTAGAGATGGGGGTGTGGCACTTGGGATGGGGGTGTGGCACTTGGGATGGGGGTGTGGCACTTGGGATGGGGGTGTGGCACTAGAGATGGGGGTGTGGCACTAGAGATGGGGGTGTGGCACTAGAGATGGGGGTGTGGCACTTGGGATGGGGGTGTGAGCATGTGGGTCTGGAAATAGGAGATTCAGTTGTTGCTTGTCTGCATTTATTAGTTGTTGTTCATATGTGTACAGTATGTTTGTATTTGGTGTATTTTTTTTATGTACAAAATAGTTTATATCTAAAATAAAATGTCCCTTAGCTCACAGAGCTGAAAATTGGGCCTCAATTTTCATTTAGAGGAGATAGTCTCCCACAGTCATACATAAACCATATGACCCTGTACACGACACTCACACAGCCCCTCCACTGCTCTGAACAAGCCCTCTTACTGAATAATGATGACAGCTCTCCTGCAGATCTCAGTGGATCATGTGTTGTACCATTCCCCAGAGCAAACACACACAGTGACAGTGACACACTGTCCTCTCGCTGAACTGACTCACGGTAAGGTGTCAGGATCCCGCTAGCCAATCAAAATGCAGCATCACATGCGTAAATACACACACGTCCGCGCGCGCGCACGCACACACACACACACACACACACACACACACACACACACACACACACACACCGCGCACACACACACACACACACACACACACACACACACACACACGCACACACACACACATACACTGTAAAAAGTGGGACAGCGCTGATGTTCATCTGAAGTGCTTTTACTGATTGGAATGATCAGTATTCTATTCAAATTGTCTGAAATAAAACAGCTATGTTTCAGATAGATGTGATTTTTTGAATTGAATGACAGCTTCTTAAATAACAAACTGAAAGCCATGCTCAATAAGCCACGCCTTCAACTCTTTTGATAGGTTGCTGCCACTACATTGCCATCAGCAAACCTCATGCACATGCACATTGAATAGCAGTGATGGCAATGTAGTGGCAGCCTACCTATCAGAAGAGTTGAAGGCGTGGCTTTTTGAGGGCATATTTTTGCCCACCCGTGAGAGTGAGTCATTCCATTTATTGCTGTCTATTGTCGTCGTTATTTAATCTCAACCTTTAACACTGCCAGCATCTGTAACGATACTTGCATATGTGCATGTGATACTAAAGAGTGATAAGGTTTCTAGGTTAAAGGGATGCTTGGGGATTTTGGCAATGGGGCCATATATCTAATTCCCAAGAGTCAGATGAACTCGTGGATACAATTTCTCGTGTGTCCAGTGTGAAGGATGTTAGAGGTAGTTTCACGAGCTAATGCTAACTAGCGTTAGCGCAATGACTGGAAGTCAATCGGTATCTAATAGTCATTGCTTGGTTACGATATTGTGGTTACTAAATGTGAAGGTCTGCTGTAAATAATACGTTTGGAAACACTATTCAAGTCACAAACTTGAACAAACTTAATTTCCTAATTTACAGGGAACTGACTCAATTTCTTGTAACCCAATTGAAGAAATTTGGATAGGTAATTCCAAAGTAAAAAGTAAACTTGGAACAAGATGAAAAAATGGGTTGTATTTACACGGAATATTAGTTTGTATTTGTTAGGTTTAACCAAAGGAGATAAGTAGCTTGACCGTTGAAAGAAATAGGTTGCAACTTGAAATATAGGTTCGTTATAACAAAATATTAAATATAACAGACAAACAATAGAAAGTAAAACGTTTAATAATAAAAGTAAAAATAGATACACAATGAGTAACGATAATTTGGCTATATATAGGGAGTACCAGAACCGAGTTGATGTGCAGGGGTATGGGGTATTTGAGGTAGCTATGTACATACTGTATAACGAGTAGCAGCAGCATATGTGATAAGTAAAAGAGGGTCAATGCGGATAGTTAAATTGTAAACCTAATAGCTACTCGGACTAACTATTTAGCAGTCTTATGGCTTGGGTATAGAAACTGTTTAGAGTCCTATTGGTTCCAGGTGCATTTGTATTGCTTGCCGTGAGGTTGCAGAGAGAACAGTCTATGACTTTGGTGGCTGGAGTCTTTGACAATTTTTAGGGCCATCCTCTGACACCACCTGGTATATAGGTCTTAGATGGCAGGAAGCTCAACCCCAGTGATGTACTGGGCCATCCGGACTACCCTCTGTAGTGCCTTGCGGTCAGATGCCAAGCAGCTGCCATACCATGCGGTGGTGCAGGCAGTCAAGATGCTCTCAATGGTGAAGCTGTAGAATTGTTTTAGGATCTGAGGGCCCATGACAAATTCTTTCAGCCTCCTGAGAGGGAAGAGGCGTTGTCGTGCCCTCTTCACGACTGTGTTGGTGTGTGTGGACCATGATAGATCCTTAGTGATGTGGATACAGAGGAACTTGAAGCTCTTGACCCGCTCCACTACAGCCCGTCGATGTGAAAGGGGGCGTGCTTGGCCATCCATTTCCTGTAGTCCATGATCAGCTCCTTAATGTGTTGCATCCATGCCACAGAGTCGTGGATGAACAGGGAGTACAGGAGAGGACTAAGCATGCACCCCTGAGGGGTCCCCGTGTTGAGGTTCACAGTGGCGTATGTGTTGTTGCCTACCTTCACCGCCTTTGGGATGTTATTATCTCTGGTGTGGAGTGGGTAGCAGGGTGGGTTTTGGTGACATTATTATCTCTGGTGTGGAGTGGGTAGCAGGGTGGGTTTGGGTGACATTATTATCTCTGGTGTGGAGTGGGTAGCAGGGTGGGTTTGGGTGATGTTATTATCTCTGGTGTGGAGTGGGTAGCAGGGTGGGTTTGGGTGATGATACTATCTCTGGTTTGGAGTGGGTAGCAAGGTGGGTTTGGGTGGGTAGCAAGGTGGGTTTGGAGTGGGTAGCAAGGTGGGTTTGGAGTGGGTAGCAAGGTGGGTTTGGAGTGGGTAGCAGGGTGGGTTTGTGTGGGTAGCAGGGTGGGTTGAGTGTGGGTAGCAGGGTGGGTTTGTGTGGGTAGCAGGGTGAGTTTGGGTGGGTAGCAGGGTGGGTTTGTGTGGGTAGCAGGTGGGTTTGTGTGGGTAGCAGGGTGAGTTTGGGTGGGTAGCAGGGTGGGTTTGGGTTGAACCCATATGTTATAGCAGAACGTGG
>NC_042962.1:10210258-10323558 GCF_901001165.1 Salmo trutta | reverse complement strand
CTGAGAGGCGCTGGTACGAGGCAAGGGAGCTCAACGGACACGGGAGGCAGCCCCACAATTTTTTTTTGGGGGGGGCACACGGGAGATTGGCGGAGTCAGGTGGTAGACCTAAGCCAACTCCCCGTGCTTACCGGAAGCAGCGTGGTACTGTAAGACACTGTGTTATGCTGTGGAGCGAACGGTGTCCCCAGTGCGCGTTCAAAGCCCGTGCGCTACATACCAGCCCCCCGCACGTGCCATCTAGTGCAGGCACGAGCCAGGCGGATGGTGCCAGCTCAGCGCGTCTGGTCTCCAGTGCGCCTCCTCGGTCCAGGTTATCCTGCGCCGGGCTTTGCGCACCTGTGTCTCCAGAGCGCGGGAGGGTCAGTTCGCCCAATGCCTGCTCTCCCCTGCGCCTGTGCCGCCGCCAAAGTGGGCATTCAGCCTGGAGTGTGGGTAAAGAGTGTCCGTACCAGAACTCCAGTGCTCCCCCCACAGCCCGGTTTTATCCTGTGCCTCCTCCTCGGACCAGGCCTCCATGGGTCTCCCCATCCTGGTCCATCCTGTGCCACCTCCCAGGACCAGGCCTCCAGTGGGTCTCCCCATCCTGGTCCATCCTGTGCCACCTCCCAGGACTAGGCCTCCAGTGGGTCTCCCCATCCTGGTCCATCCTGTGCCACCTCCCAGGACCAGGCCTCCAGTTGGGTCTCCCATCCTGGTCCATCCTGTGCCACCTCCCAGGACTAGGCCTCCAGTGGGTCTCCCCATCCTGGTCCGTCCTGTGCCACCTCCCAGACTAGGCCTCCAGTGGGTCTCACCTGTCCAGAGCAGTCAGAGCTGCCCGCCATCAACAGTCGTCAGAGCTTCCCGCCAGTCAACAGTCGTCAGAGCTTCCCGCCAGTCACAGTCGTCAGAGCTTCCCGCCAGTCAACAGTCGTCAGAGCTGCCCGCCAGTCAACAGTCGCCAGAGAGGCCAGACTGCGCTGAACTGCCGGAGTGGCCAGACTGCGCTGAACTGCCGGAGTGGCCAGACTGCGCTGACTGCCGGAGTGGCCAGACTGCGCTGAACTGCCGGAGTGGCCAGACTGCGCTGAACTGCCGGAGTGGCCAGACTGCGCTGAACTGCCGGAGTGGCCAGGGACGCCGCCAGCCCGGTGAGTCCTGTGCCTACGCCTAGGGCCAGGCCTCTGTCATGTCTCCCCAGCCTGGTGAATCCTGGGTCAGTGCCGTCGGAGCAGCCAGGGTCGCCCGCCAGCCGGGCGCAACCATCGCTGCCCGCCCGCCAGCCGGCGCAGCCAGGGTCGCCCGCCAGCCGGGCGCAACCATCGCCGGCCGCCAGCCGGGCGCAACAAGGGTCGCCCACCAGCCGGGCGCAACCATCGGCCCGCCCGCAGCCGGGCGCAGTCAGCGTCGCCCACCAGACCTTCGGCGCGGCCAGGTGTGCCACCTAAGGCGACGTCAAGGGTGGAGCAGAGGCCACGTCCCGCACCTGAGCCGCCGCCGTAAGAAGGCCCACCCGGACCCTCCCTTCTTCAGAGTCAGGTTTTGCGGCTGGAGTCCGCACCTTTGGGGGGGGGGGGTACTGTAACGCCCTGGCCATAGAGAGGGTTTTTTTGTTCTTTATTTTGGTTAGGCCAGGGTGTTACATTGGGTGGGCATTCTATGTTCCTTTTTCTATGTTTTGGTATTTCTTTGTTTTGGGGCCGTGTGTGTGCTCCCAATCAGGCACAGCTGAAGCTCGTTGCTGCTGATTGGGAGTCACACATAGGAGCATGTTTTTCCTTTGGGTTTTGTGGGTAATTGTTTCTGTTTGAGTATTTTCCTAACAGGACTGTTTGCTGTCGTTTTGTTCATTTTGTAGTGTTCTCTTGTTTATATTGAATTAAAATTCTAATGATGAGCACATCCTCTGCTGCACCTTGGTTCCCTCTTACAGACAGCCGTTACAGACCGGGAACAAGACAAAACCTCCAGGGGACCATGACACAACGTCCTCACGACTTTAGGCAACCATTTCGTGATGTCCCGGGTACGTCCTAATGACTCATTATGTTTGCATCATAATTACTGTTGGTGTTGCTATTTACCTGTATAAGTACTGTTGGTGTTTTCTTATTTACCTGTATAATTACTGTTGGTGTTTTCTTATTTACCTGTATAATTAGTCTTGGTGTTTTCTCTTATTTACCTGTATAATTACAGTTTCTGTATGTGTTTAATTAGTCTAGTGTTTATCTGGGTAGACAGTAGTGTGTATGTGTGTGTGTGTGTGTGTGTGTGTGTATGTGTGTGTTTGCGCGGGCGTGCCAGGAATGTTCATCAGCAGTTTTTGGGTCATACCTTTTCCTCTTCAGCAACTTTGTGTGTTTGATGTTGCGAGCATATGTGTGTGTGTGTGTGTGTGTGTGTGTGTGTATCGAGTGAACACCTGCGTATCAGCGTAATGCTCTATTTGATTTGTGATCCAATTCTGTTTGTTTAGATAATTGCTTCAGAGCCTGTGGCCTTTTTTTGCTTGGCAAATTATTTCATGGACATGCACACAAATGTCATGACCTCTCTCCCTCCTTCCCCTGCAAATGATAATGAGTCATAGGATGTCCCGAAACGTCCCAAAATGGTTGCCTAAAGTCGTCTGGACGTTTGTCCTGAGGATGTTTGTAGGATGTTTTATGATGTTTTTAGCACTTTATTGGGATTGTGTGTCACACAAACAACAAAAATCCCGGGGAATGCACACTCTAGTTTCTTTGCACATCACCCCTTGTTACTGTTGCCGAGCCCATCAAGGCCCTGATTGGTGAACCACTGATCCAGCAACAGCTCTTTGTCTTTTGGCAACTCTAGGGTCACCCACACACACACACAGTGCTTTTAACATACTGTGTTCAACTTACATATTTGACACACTTTGATATACATGATTACATTGTGTATGTTTCTTCATACAGTAATTTTTATTTAACATGTCCTCACCTGGGATTTGAACACCAAAACCTTCCTGCTACGCCAACATGTCTGTATCAATGATTGATTTCACCAGTAGGCCTATTCCTACACAAAGTTATTCTCAGCTCTGTTAAAAACACACTGAAGAAAACGACTCATTTACCACAGTGATTCAGGAGTAACATTAAAACATAATAATATACACCAGCAACATTAAACAACTATACTGAAAACCTAAACTCAAATAGCTGGAATAGTAAATGAAGTCAATGAGAGAATCAGATTAATGGATAACTAAAATAGCAGTGCAGATGGCACTCTTTTGTTAAGTGCAGAGATGTATTATACAGTAGGTAATGAATGAATAGGGTACGTCTGAAATGCTACAGACTTTTTGGCATAGCAGAGAGATCAGCATACCCCAAATTCAGACGTTGTGAGTTCAATTCCCAGGTAGGAGCATATTGAAAAAGTCAGTACTAAGTGATCATGTCAATGTAATCATATTGTCATTGATTCAAGATTTGTACACTATTTTAGCTAACAGCGATACCACTTACCTTAAAAAACCCATACAATTTCATTACTTTTCTTATAGTTAGGAACACCCGGACCATCACGCAACAAAAAACCTCCAGGGGACCATGACACACAACGTCCCAAGAACGTTCAGAGGACCTTCAGGGGACCATGACATAACGTCTCAAGAACGTTCAGAGGACCATGACACAACGTCCCAAGAACGTCCTAAAAAGTTCCTTGGGGACGTCCCCGGGACAAATCGGGACTAGACAAAACCTCCAGGGGACCATAACAAAATTCCACAAGAATGTTCAGAGGACCTTCAGGGGACCATGACACAACGTCCCAAGAACTTCCTAAAAACGTCCCTGGGAAAAACTGGGAATTCTGAAAAGTCCCCCAGAGAACGTTCCATTTGACCATCACGCAACGTACTAAGGACTAGTAAAATGAAAGCCTAAGAATGTCCTAGAAATGTCCTGACATGGTACTCAGGGAGTCCTGATAACTTACAGGGATCTAGACAAAGTTCCCCCTGAGAAAGTTTCCTTGGGACCATCCCGTGACATTCTTAGAACGTTCTCCAAACCTCAGTTGGATTACGTTGCGCCGAAACCCCTACGGGCTGAAAGTCCTCAAAACTGAGGATAGAGTCTTACTATGACATCATATTACGACACAGCAACACAACAGACAGTACAAAGTTATACACACATTCACAAACTATGTGAGTTAGAAAAGGTTTCAGAGTCAACTGTCAGATTCCTACCCTCTTTCCTGTAAGGTTAACGGTCTTTCCTCTCTCATTAGCATCAGCAATACAGACCTTAACACCTCTATTCACCATGTGAACACGCTCGGTCTCTGTTTCTGCAGAAAGGCCATGATCCTGAATTAACCTACACACAGATAACTACTAATCATAGTCCACACACAGGGACAGTGTGTGTTAAACACTCTGTATTATTAAGGCATGCTCTGGCGACTGCTAATTGTGTGGATAGTAGGAACTCAAAATGAAAGCAAGGCAGAGAGAGAAAAAACAACTGAACCAATCAAATCACCCCACAACAGCCACTTAGCCAATCAGAACGTGTGCAGAGAAAGTTGTGACTGCAGAGGTGGATAGATGAGCCAATGTCATGAAATCACTGCCCTTTGTCTGCTGATTAGGATGTGTGTTGTGTTGTGTGTGTGGTGTGTGTGTGTGTGTGTGTGTGTGTGCATGCGTGCATGCGTCTGTGTTACTATACTTGTGAGTACCAAAATCCTCACAAGAAAAGTAAACCAACTAAAATTCAGATAAGTGAAGACATTCTGCCGGGTCCTCACTTATAAAAAAATATATTTTAGGCTTAAAATAAGGTTAGGTTAAGGGTGTAGATTAGGTTCTCTCTTCTCTACCTCTTCTCTCTCTCTCTGCCTCTCGTCTTCTCTGCCTCTCGTCTCCCTTCTCTCCTCTACCTCTTCTTGCTCTTCTCTTCTCTTCCCTCTTCTATTCTTCACCTCTTCTCTTCTCTTCCGTAACTCTCCTCTAACTCTCCTCTACCCTCTTCCCTACCTTTACATACCTCATCTCTTCTCTTCTCTACCTCTCCTCTAACTCTTCTCTTCCCCCTACTCTACCTCTGCTCTTCTCTACCTCTTCTTCTCTTCTCTTCTCTTCTCTGCCTCTCGTCTTCTTCTCCTCTCTCTTCTCTGCCTCTCTCTTCTCTCCTCTACCCTTCTCTTCTCTGCCTCTTCTCTCTTCTCTCCTCTCTTCTCTCTCTGCTCTCTCTTCTTGCTCTTCTCTTCTCTGCCTCTGCTCTTCTCTGCTCTTCTCTCTCTGCCTCCGTCTTCTCTTCTCTCCTCTACCTCTTCTCGCTCTTCTCTTCTCTTCCCTCTTCTATTCTTCACCTCTTCTCTTCTCTTCCGTAACTCTCTAACTCTCCTCTACCTCTTCTCTACCCTTTTCCATACCTCATCTCTTCTCTTCTCTACCTTTTTCCATACCTCATCTCTTCTCTTCTCTACCTTTTCCATACCTCATCTCTTCTCTGCTCTACCTCCTCTCTCTTCTACCTCTTCTCTCCTCTACCTCTTCTCTTGTCACCTCTACCTCTTCTTTTCTCTAACTCTTCTCTTTTCCACCTCTTCTCTCCATCCTCTCTCCCTCTTCACTTCAATACCTCTTCATCTTTACTTCTCCACCTATTCTCTTCCTCTCCTTTACAACTTTTCTTCTCTAACTAAACCTCTATCTCTTCACTTCTCTATGCTTTACCTCTTCACTTCTCTACCTCTACTCTCTCTCTTTCTCTACCTCGTTTTCTATATCACTTCTCTTCTCAACCTCTCCTCTAACTCTTCTCTTCCTCTGCTCTTCCTCTCCTCTACCTCTCCTCTACCTCTTCTCTTCTCTACCTTACCTCTACTACCTTTCCTCTACCTCTTCTCTTCATCTTCTCTTATCTACCACTTCTTCTCTTCTCTCTCTACCTCTCAATACCTCTTCTCTACCATTTCTCTACCTGTGTTCTATCTCTCCTCTCCTCTCTCTCTACCAATTCTCTACCAATTCTCCACCTCTCCTCTACCTCTACCTCTTCTCTACCTCTTCCTCTCTTCTCTACCTGTCCTCTCTCTCTTCTCTCTACCCTCTTCTCTTCCTCTCCTCTACCTCTTCTCTTCCTCTACTCTCTACTGCTTCTCTTCTCTTCCAGCATTTCCTCTAACTTTTCTCTTCTCTTCTATCTCTTCTCCACCTGTTCTCTCCTCTACCTCTTCTCTTCGTCTTCTCTACCTCTAATGCTTATCTTATCTGCCTCTTCTCTACCTCTTTGCTTCTCTACCACTTCTCATCACTTCTTCTCTACCTTTCCTCTACCTCTTCTCTCTCTTCCTCAACGTCTTCTCTTCTCTACCTCTTATCTTCTCTACCTCTTCTTTTTCTCTGCCTCTTCTCTTCCTCTTCTTTTCTCTCTGCCTCTTCTCTTCTCTACCTCTTCGCTACCTCTTCTCCACTACTTCTCTTCTCTACCTCTTCTCTATCACTTCTCTTCTCTTCCTCTACTCTACCACGTCTCTTATCTTCTCTTCTCTAGCTCTCCTCTCCTCCACCTCTTCTCTTCTCTACCACGTCTCTTATCTTCTTCTCTAGCTCTCCTCTCCTCCACCTCTTCTCTTCTCTACACCACGTCTCTTATCTTCTCTTCTCTAGCTCTCCTCTCCTCCACCTCTTCTCTTCTCAACCACGTCTCTTATCTCTCTTCTCTAGCTCTCCTCTCCTCCACCTCTTCTCTTCTCTACCACGTCTCTTATCTTCTCTTCTCTAGCTCTCCTCTCCTCCCTCCACCTCTTCTCTTCTCTACCACTTCTCTTCTCTACCACTTCTCTATCACTATCACTTCTCTACCTCTTTGTTAGAGCCGACTTGGACATATTTTTATAAAAGACAGAACAAACCACTTTTTTGAATCATTTTTTGATATAAGAAAAATAAAGCTTTTGTTTCACCATATCCCTGGATCTCATTGAATGTGTTTTCAGTTTGTATGTGGACTGTATGTGGACTGTATGTGGACTGTATGCGTCCGAAACAACCCCGCCTCAGGTATGGCCAGTGGCTATGGTCAACCGATAAAGACGCCACTACAATCAAGTCAAAGACTCCGTGCAGGATTACTATCAGAAGGAATGTCACGTCCTGACCAGCAGAAGGAGTAAGTGTATAAGTTTTGGTCAGGGCGTGGCAGAGGGAGTTATGTTTTGTATGTGGTCTATGTTCAGTCTAGGTTGGGTTGTTCTATGTAGAGTTAATTGGGGTGGACTCCCAATTGAAGGCAGTGTGTTGTGTTGCCTTTGATTGGGAGTCCTATATTAGTAGGGTGTGTTTGTCTGTGGTTTGGTGGGTAATTGTTTGTGAGCACTGCGTTTATTGAGCCTGCTACACTGTCTAGTCATGAGTACTGTTTATTTTGTTTTTCCTGTGGATGCCTTTAGTTTTTTTCCATTAAAGAATGAGTATCCACATACCCGCTGCATTTTGGTCTTCCCTTCAACACCACGACGAAATGCGTGACAGAATTACCCACCAAACCAGGACCAAGCAGCGGAAGAATTCTGGCGAGGACTGGGGAACACGACTGGGAAGGGAGCCCGAGAGGCAGCCCCAATAATTTTTTTTGGGGGGGCACAAGGGCTGTTTGACGGGGCGAGACTGGAGACCCAGGCCAGCTCCCCGTACCCTTTTTAGAGGTAAACAGACTGGACAGGTCCCGTGCTTTGGGGTAGGTGCTATGGTAAGGCCTGATATTTTCAGGCCAGTATGCTCAGTACCAGCACCCCGCATGTGCCAGGGGAAAGTAGGCATCGAGCCAGCAGGGGTGATGCCAACCCTGCGCTCGAGACCGCCAGTGCGCCTCTACAGTCCAGTGTTTCCTGTTACACGCACTAGCCTGAGGTGCGTGTCTCCGGGCTGGCACGTTCAACCAGCCCCACGCACAAGGCTTTTAGTGTGTCAGTCCAGCCCCGCCAGTCAGGAGTCGCCAGAGCCGCCCGTCAGTCAGGAGTCGCCAGAGCCGCCCGTCATCAGGAGCCGCCAGAGGCGCCCGCTAGTCAGGAGCCGCCAGAGGCGCCCGCTAGTCAGGAGCCGCCAGAGGCGCCCGCTAGTCAGGAGCTGCCAGAGTGGCCCGACTGCCCGGAGATGCCAGATGGCCCGACTGCCCGGAGATGCCAGAGTGGCCCGACTGCCCGGAGATGCCAGAGTGGCCCGACGGCCCGGAGATGCCAGAGTGGCCCGACGGCCCGGAGATGCCAGAGTGGCCCGACTGCCCGGAGATGCCAGAGTGGCCCGACTGCCCGGAGATGCCGGAGTGGCCCGACTGCCCGGAGATGCCAGAGTGGCCCGACGGACCGAGATGCCAGAGTGGCCCGACGGCCAGGATCAGCCAGAGTGGCCCGTCTGCCAGGATCAGCCAGAGTGGCCCGCCGGCCAGGATCACCAGAGTGGTCCGCCAGCCGGCCGCAGCCAGAGACACCCCCAGCCGGTCACGGCAAGAGTCGCTCGCCAGTCGGGCGAGGTCAGGTGTGCCTACTAGTCTTCCGGAGCCGCCAGGGGCGCTACCGAAGTGGGCAACGACGAAGGTGGAACGGGGTCCACGTCCCGCACCTGAGCCGCCTCCAACATAGGTGGGTTGGGGAGGGGGGGTGTAGCACAGTGCCGTCATTGACGGCAGCCACCCTCCCTTCCCTCCCTGTAGTTAGGGGGATTTTTCAGTTTGTTTTTGGTTTTCTGTGTTTTTCTTTTGAAGGTGCATTCAGGGTCTGCACCTTTAGGGGGGGGGGGTAATGTCACGTCCTGACCAGCAGAGGGAGTAAGTGTATAAGTTTTGGTCAGGGCGTGGCAGAGGGAGTTATGTTTTGTATGTTGTCTACGTTCAGTCTAGGTTGGGTTGTTCTATGTAGAGTTAATTGGGGTGGACTCCCAATTGAAGGCAGGTGTGTTGTGTTGCCTTTGATTGGGAGTCCTATATTAGTAGGGTGTTTGTCTGTGTGTTGGTGGGTAATTGTTTGCGAGCACTGCTGTTTTAGCCTGCCACACTGTTTGGTCGTGAGTATCATTTATTGTTTGTTTTTCCTGTGGATGTTTTGAGTTTTTTCATTAAAAGAATGAGTATCCACATACCCGCTGCATTTTGGTCCTCCCTTCTACACCACGACGAAATCCGTGACAAGGAAATTCCGGTACAGACACACGCTGGATATTGTTCTATTTGTCATTGCATTTGGACTGCAAGGGCAACTCGCTTGGAAGGACTTGAACAACTAGAATTCGCCAGCCGTGAGTAACCACTGTGAATGTATGAGCTGCCCTGTTCAATGCAATCGTTTGGGCAAGCATATTATGGAAGCGCAAATGTGCTTATAATTGGAACATTTTATAAACTTGGGAATGGAATTCAAAACACAGTGTTGTGAAAACAATTAAGAAGTTTGAGTTTGGCAAACACTGAGATCCTATGCACAATGTAGCCTAATCATATGTCTAATTTTAGGCCTAATGTGGAAATGCAATGCATCAATGGAACACAACTAAAGGATCTAAAGATACGGGTGTTTAAACTTCATTAAAGGGGACAAAACACATAATGGGATGAAATGTTTAAAATGCATCTAAAATGCCGAACTTGCACATGTTCAATTCAAAATGGGTCAATATCTGAAATGGATGACTGTGTTTTAAAGCATTAAAGGAGGTCTAAAGGGGTATTGCGTTTAACAATCAAACCAACAACTGTGTCATTGTAAATTGAGTTAATTAAAAGTGAATGATGGCGGATGAAATCTCAAATAAGACTCCACTGGAGAGGGCAGAGGAGCATTTAAATTCACTCTATGCAGCCCGGAGAGGCAAACTTGGAGTGTGTACACGTGCAAAATGAATGAAATAAAAGTCCTTCCTGTTGATGGAGGAAACATTGAAACTGTGAATGAGGTCTTGAAGCATTTGATGCTGTTCTCAATGACTTTCAGAATGCTCATGAATCTGTGCTAGAGCTGGTCACAGAGGAGGAACAGGAACAGGAGAGCATGAACTATTATCAACCAAGAATGAGAACTTATGAACATTTCCTGAAAGAGGTGGAAATATGGAAAAAAGCTGAAGTTGAGCCACAAACGCTCATTGAACCACACGACAGCATTTCCAATGTGTCAAAAATCAAGTAAAACAAAGTATTCTAAGACGCTTCCTCAGTGTCCTCTGCACGCCTAAAAGCTGAGGCAGAACGAGCAGCTCTACTAGCTCGCCAAGCATCATTACTCATTACAATGGAACTGGAGAAAGCTCAACTGGAACAACAGAAGCTCAACTGAATGTTAGGATGGAGAAAATGGCACTGGAAACGGACATAGCAGCATATAATGCCAACTGAAGGTCCTGGAGAGTGTTGAGTCTACTTCTCAATCCCATGCTGTGGCAGCCCATTTACTAAGCCAAGAAGATGGAATGAATCTTATTTTGAGAACCAGGAACCCGAGGTCTATGTGGAACCTGAACCATCACCTGTTGAGTTTGCTGCATTAGGTGCAGTTCCAAGACCCCATACAAAGGGTTTTACAACAACCGACAACAAAGCCATCAAAACCTACGAGAAACAGTCATGAACCACACCCTTCAGCAGCCAACAGCAAGGTCTAGCAATCAACACAGAATCAACACTGCGGGTATCAGCGATAATACCAGCCATGATAACCTCTCTACTGTCATGCAAAGGCAGAATGAAATTGCTGACCTCCTTGTACTACAGCACAAACAGGCCACACTCCCTGTTAGGGAGATACCTATGTTTGACGGTGATCCTCTAACTTTAGGCCATTCATGCGTGCATTTGAACATGGTATAGATAAGACAAGCAGTCACCAGGATAGGCTCTATTACCTGGAACAGTACACCTCTGGTCAGCCCAAGGATCTGGTCGTAGTTGTCTGCATATGGAAGCCAGAAGAGGCTATGCAGAGGCTAAGAGGTTGTTAAAGGAACACTTTGGCAATGAAATCAAAGTCACCACTGCTTACATGGAAAAAGCTTGGAACTGGACAAACATCAAACCGGATGATGGAAAGGGACTGGGTGGCTATGCACTCTATCTTAGAGGTTGCTGTAACGCTATGCAAGACCTACAGAACATGGAAGAGCTTAATCTTCCCTCCAACATAAAGTTGATCATGTCAAAACTTCCCTACAAACTAAGGGAAAAATGTCTACAGTATGTGATATTTTAAGAGAAGACACCTGAGGGCCCAGTTCAGTGACCTTGTGACGTTCATGGAAAAACAGGCCAAAATACTGCAGGATCCGTTGTATGGAGATATTCAAGATCCCCTGTCCAACAAAAAGTTTTTAAAAACCAAACAGCAACTTTAAACAGCAGTTCAAGTCCAAGAGTAGGGAAGCAGCTTTGCCACTGCAGTAGCTGTAGTGGCAGATTGTTCTGCCTTAGAACAAACATTAAAGTAAAGAGACCACACCTACCCTTCTGACGCTCCCAGTATCTCATGCGTATTTTGTGCTGGAGAGCATTTATTGGTACTGCCAACAGGTGAAGGCACAGCCACACGAATCCAAGGTTGAGTTTCTGAGATCAAAAGGCCTTTGTTTTGGCTGTTTGATGAGAGGACACTTAAGCAAAAATGTAAAAGAAGGATGACCTGTCAGAGCTGTCAAAGAAAGCACCCCACTATCCTGCACATTGAAGGAAGAGAGAGATTTAGATCTCAAACGGCAGATATGAGTGTGTAGCAGTAAAGCGGGAGAGACTGTCAGCAGTGCTCTTGTTTCACTGGAAGCTGGTGAAGATACCGGGGCCGGTACAGATTGTGCACTTGCAATTGTGCCAGTTCAAGTAAATGGCAAATGGAAGCAAGTCTGTGTTAACCTATGCGTTTCTTGATTCTGGTAGCTCAGAACATTTTGTACGGAGAGACTCATGAGGCAGCTGAATGCTAAATGCAGTGAGACTGAAATTCTGCTACACAATGGGGCAGGAGAGTCCTACCAAGAGCTTTGAGATATCTGGATTAGAATTGGCAACGTGGAAGGAACACATTTCTTGCATTACCAAAGGTCTAAACCAAGTAAGATCCAGTGACAAGAGGGAACATTCCCACTCAGAAAGATCTCAAAAGGTGGCCATACCTGAAAGTTCAGTTGAAGGAATTGATGCTGACGTTGAACTCCTGATTAGCGTAAATCTTCCAAAGGCAATGGAACCCTGGCAAATCGTAAATAGCAAGGTAACAGACCGTATGCAGTGAAACACTCTTTGATGGGTGATGAACGTGCTCTTAACAATTATACCATGGCAGAAGAATCTGGGTGTCCACGATGATGGCCAATCGTATCTCAATGGCCGACCTGGGGGTTCTTCTTGTAAATCAGTAACCATGTCTTCCCTGAGAGAGAGAGAGTATAGAGTAGTGAGATGTCAGCGAGGATCATAAGTTCATGGATATGATATCAAGCTCTGTAACCCTCAAAGACCGTCACTACTACTACCGTTGTCCTTTCACAACAAATATGTAGTCCTGCCAAACAATTGTGACATGGCAAAGAGCGGGCTCTAAATATTATCAGGAAGTTCAAGAAGGATGAGAGTTATGCTTCAGAGTACAAAGGCTTCTTGGACGAGTAATAACAAAAGGTTACACGAGAGGTACTACAAGAACAGCTCCTCAGAGGAAAGGCAAGGTATGGTACATACCACACCATGGCGTTCACCATAAGCACAAAGGAACAATACGAGCGGTGTTTGACTGATCATCATCATATCAACACATCTCTCAAGAGTGAACTCCTTCAAGGCCCTGACCTTGCAAACACGCTTATAGGAGTCTTGCCAAGATTTTGGCAAGAGCACATTGTCATGATGGCAGACATCGAAGGAACATTCCATCAAGTACGTGTCCATGAAGATTACTTAGACTTCCTGCGATTCCTATGGTGGCTGGACGGTGACTAACAAAAGATTGCAGGAGTACAGAATGATGGTACATCTTTTCGGTGCTATATCCTCTCCAAGTTCTGTAAACGTTGCACTGTGAAAGACGCAGAAGATAACTGTGAGAGGTACGATGAAGAGGTGATTCAAACAGTCAAGTCCAACTTCTGTGTTGATGACTGCCTCAAGTCAGTGTCCACAGAAGAACAAGCCATACCTCTCACAAAAAACATCAGATGTGTGCTCTTGGGTGGGTTCAAATTGACCAAGTGGTTCAGCAACAGCCGCGCTATGCTGGCTTCTTTTCCCGATGAACACAAAGCCAAGCAATAAAAAACTGGACTTGGACAGAGACTGCTTGTTGAAAGAGCACTTGGAATCCGATGGAACATTGAGAACATTGTTTACCTTCCGAGTCACTATCAAGAACAGAGCCCTTACAAGAAGAGGTATTGTCTCAACTGTCAGCTCTGTTTATGATTCATTAGGTTTCCTTGCCCCATTCATACCAAAGGCAAAGCAAATTCTTCAAGAGCTCTGCAAGCTAAAGTGTGGAAGGGACAAGTCTCATCGAAGAACAATCTATTTCATGGAAGTGAAGGCTCTCAGAGCTGGACCAGCTGTCCAGATTCCAGATTGACAGATGCATGATGCCTGGGAACTTTGGACAAGTCAAGACCACACAGCTACATCACTTCGATGACGCAAGTGAACAAGGTTATGGCATGGCAAGTTACCTAAGGTTCACAAACGGCATGGAAAGGTTCACATCACATTCATGCTGGGGAAATCAAGGGTGACTCCAATCAAGTTGATGACGATCCCCAGACTGGAACTTGCTGCAGCAACATTGGTGGTGCGAGTGGATAGGATGTTAAGGTTGGAGCTCTAGATTGAACTTGAGGAGTCAACTTTCTGGACAGACAGCCAGTCTGTGCTAAAATACATCTGCAATACATCTGCAATGATACCAAGATTCCATACCTTTGTGGCTAACAGGGTTGCTGTGATCCGTGACCTATTGAAAGCAAAACAGTGGATGTATTTGAACTCCAAACACAACCCAGACAACAATGTCTCAAGAGGGTTACATATTGAACATTCCTGAACAAAGAGATGGCTCAAAGGACCAGAATTCCTGGAGAAAGCAGAAACACAATGGCCGAAAGTACCCCGAGGAGCTTGGCTCCACACCTCCAGAGGTCAGAAAAGATGTCATCGTAAACAGTACAAGTGTGGAAGAAAAGAGTCCGACCAGCAAACTGATTGAGTATATTCAACATGAACACTTTAAAGAAAGCAGTGCCTGGATGCTGAAACTGAAGAGACTTCTTCTACAGTTAAGCCAGAAAAGAAAGTTCTCACACAAACTGATTCAGGATCAGATCAGACTTAACAACTCACTGAAGGAACAAATTGACAAGTTCAAACCGACATTTGGAAAAGAAAGTCTGTCTTGGATGACCAAGATGAAGCAGAAAAGGTCATCATTCATTGAGCAACGACAGCACTTTAAACAAGAAATTGCACTAGTTGTGAAAGGAAAACAATGTGCCAAGAGAAGGGCTCAATCTGTAAGCTTGATCCAATTGTTGACAATGGCATTCTGAGAGTGGGAGGAAGGTTAATAATTAAGCAAAGCTGCTATGCCTACGGAACTAAAGAATCCTATGACCTACCCAAAGACTCCTACATCTCCAGACTGATCTTACGCTACATCCATGAGCAGGTTGGCCACTCTGGGAGAGGTCACATGCTTTCCAGACTTCGCCAGCGATATTGGATACCCTGTGCCAACGCTTTAGCAAGAAGATCCTTAAGTGCTGTGTCTTCTGCAGGCGGATGTAAGCTAGACCTGGAGAACAGAAGATGACCGACCTTCCACAAGATTGGGTGTCACCTGATCTGCCGCCTTTCACCCATGTGGGCATAGATTACTTCAGCCCCATAGAGGTGAAGCGAGGCCGCGTTCATGTGAAGCGGTATGGTGTGATCTTTACTTGCCTTGTGAGTCGAGCAGTCCATCTAGAAGCAAAGCCAGTCCTGCCACCAGGACTATTCCAGAGAGGAGACCTATACTCACAAAGGAGATGGAAGCAATTACAATATATCACTGACCTCTTCTGGAAGCGATGGATAAGGGATTATCTTCCACTTATGCAGGAGCGAAACAATTGGAACAAAACGAAGAAACTTCAGTCCTGGTGACATTGTTGTCATCGTCAATGACACCACCCCAAGGAACTCTTGGCTAATGGGTCGTGTGGTGGAGGCTTTGCCAGGGGCCAAAGGTCAGGGGCCAAAGGTTCGAAGCATCATGGTTAACCTGTTAGGGTATAGGGGGCAGTATTGAGACTTTTTGAAAAAGATGTGCCCATTTTTAAATGCCTCCTACACCTACCCAGTAACTACAATATGCATATACTTATTATATATGGATAGAAAACACCCTAAAGTTTCAAAAACTGTTTGAATGGTGTCTGTGAGTATAACAGAACTCATTTGGCAGGCAAAACCCTGAGACAGATTCTGACAGGAAGTGGATACCTGATGTGTTGAATTGACTTTGAGCCTATGCCATTGAAAAACAAAGGGGGTGAGGTAAATTCTGGCACTTCCTATTGCTTCCACAAGATGTCCCCAGCCTTTACAAAGTGTTTTGAGTGTTCTACAGTGAGATCTGACCGAATAAGAGCCATGGAACGTGATGGTCCATCATTCACCCTGGCGCGCGATTTGATGGTGGGTACTCTCATTCCGAAACGTTTTAAAAGAAAACCCAATGGTCCGCCTTGAATTGTATTCATGTTCTGGTTAAAAAAGGCCCTAATGATTTATGCGATACAACGTTTGACATGTTTGAACGAACGGAAATATATTTTTTCCGTTCTTGAAGTGAAGTGAAGTCCGGCTGGCTTAGATCATGCGCTACAACACGGAGGTTTTTCGACATAAATGATGAGCTTTTTTGAACAAAACTACATTCGTTATGGACCTGGGACTCTTTGGAAGTGACATCTGATGAAGAGAATCAAAGGTAATGGATTATTTATATAGTATTTTCGATTTTAGATTCCTCCAACATGGCGGTTAGTCTGTATCGCTATGCGTATTTTTGGCGCAGTGCTCAGATTATTGCAAAGTGTGATTTCCCAGTAAGGTTAATTTAAAATCTGACAAGTCCATTGCGTTCAAGAGATGTAAATCTATAATTCTTTGAATGACAATATAATATTTTAGCAATGTTTTCTAATATTAATTAATTATTTTGTATTCATTACTTGACTGCCGGTATTGGAGGGAAACGATTTCCTGAACATCAACGCCATAGTAAAACACTGTTTTTAGATATAAATATGAACTTGATAGAACTAAAAATGCATGCATTGTCTAACAAAATGTCCTAGGAGTGTCATCTGATGGAGATTGTAAAAGGTTAGTGCATAATTTTAGCTGATTGTATGGTTTTGGTAAAGCCTGTCTTTGAATCGACAATGCATTGCACACCGCTATTGTCAATGTACTCTCCTAACATAACCTAACTTTATGCTTTCCCCGTAAAACCTTTTTGAAATCGGTAAACGTGGTTAGATTAAGAAGATGTTTATCTTTCAAAGGCTGTAAGTTAGTTGTATGTTTGAGAAATTTGAATTTGTACATTTATTTGGTTTCAAATTTGCCGCTCTTGAAATGCACCTGCTGTTGATAGGGTGCGCCACAGGTGGCACGCTAACGTCCCAGGTAGCCTCAAGAAGTTAAGACCAAGACCAATATCTTATAGAGACCTATCAATAAACTCTGTCTGCTCCTTGAGGCGGCTGAGTGAGACACACACACCACACCACACACACCACACACACACACACACACCACACACACACACACACACACACACGCGCGCGCACACAGTGCTCCATCTTTGAATCACGTGCACCTCTGATTCTTGGATGTCGTACTCTTACATTTTTGGACGTCAAACTCTTGAAATGTTTCAAAGTTGAACACCTGAACACTTCAACTCCGATACTGAGATCAATGGACTCTTGTCCTATATGGGACCTTGTATATTTCTATATAGCTATGAACTGTAATATTGCTCTGGTATAGAATGTTTTGTGTACTGGCTCTATTTTTGAATATTAATGTCAGGATATGCGTGAAGGGCGGTAGGAAGTCAGGCGCAGGAGAGCAGATAGTTGGTAGCAAAACGGAGCCTTTTATTGGGTGACCCAAACACACGGCACAAACTAACACGAAATACAAATAAGGGTTTAACATAACCCAGCTTAACCAGCCTAACGTGCGCATACATGAACAGATAAACAATACCACACAAAGACATGGGGAAAACAGAGGGTTAAATACACAACACATAATGAGGGAAATGAGAACCAGGTGTGTGGAAAAACGAGACAAAACAAATGGAAAATGAAAAAAGGATCGGTGATGGCTAGAAGACCAGCGACTTCGACCGCTGAACACTGCCCGAACAAGGAGAGGCATCGACTTCGGTTGAAGTCATGACAATTAAGTAATTGTTATGCATTCAGAACAGGTAATAATTAAGGGCCGGTATGTTAGAACCGACTTGGACATATTTTTATAAAAGACATAAACAGAGCTCCAGTTACGTTTGTGCAAATATATGCAATATGAATGTATATGATGAAATATTAGGTACACGTACCTTTATATTTACCTGATTTTTATTTTATTTTTTATTTTATTTCACCTTTATTTAACCAGGTAGGCTAGTTGAGAACAAGTTCTCATTTACAACTGCGACCTGGCCAAGATAAAGCAAAGTAGTGCGACACAAACAACAACACAGAGTTACACATGAAATAAACAAGCGTACAGTCAATAACACAATAGAAAAAAAGAAAGTCTATATACAAGTTCTCATTTACAACTGCGACCTGGCCAAGATAAAGCAAAGCAGTGCGACACAAACAACAACACAGAGTTGTGTGTGCAAATGGCGTGAGGAGGTAGGCAATAAATAGGCCATAGTAGCGAAGTAATTACAATTTAGCAGATTAACACTGGAGTGATAAATGAGCAGATGATGATGTGCAAGTAGAGATACTGGTGTGCAAAGAGCAGAAAAGTAAATAAAAACAATATGGGGATGAGGTAGGTAGATTGGGTGGGCTATTTAAAGATGGACTATGTACAGCTGCAGCGATCGGTTAGCTGCTCAGATAGCTGATGTTTAAAGTTAGTGAGGGAAATATAAGTCTCCAGAGATATATATTCTTATTCTTGTGTTACTAGTGTAACTTAGTTGTTGACCCCCCCCCCTCTTGTCCATTCATTGTTCTGTGGTAAGTGTATTAGGTTAAACACAGGAAGTTGGGCCTTCGGGGGGAGTACTAGCTAGACACGCGTGCGGTATAGTCTTTTGATCACACAGACATATTGTCACGCCCTGACCATAAAGAGCCTTTTTATTCTCTATTTTGGTTAGGTCAGGGTGTGACTAGGGTGTGTAATCTAGGTTGTTTTATTTCTATGTTGGCCTGGTATGGTTCCCAATCAGAGGCAGCTGTTTTTCGTTGTCTCTGATTGGGGATCATATTTAGGCAGCCATTTCCCCACTGTGTTTTATGGGATCTTGTTTATGTGTAGTTGCCTGTGAGCACTTCATTTTCTTCATGTTTCGTTCATTCTTTATTGTTTTTGTACATTTCATTCAATAAACATGTTGAACCCATATCACGCTGCGCTTTGGTTCGAATGTTATTACGACGATCGTGACAGAAGAACCCACCACACCAGGACCAAGCAGCGTGCCCAGGAGGAGAAGGTATCCTGGGCTTGGGAGGAGATCAAGGAGGAGAAGATATCTTGGACATGGGAGGAAATCATGGAGGGACACGAAATCCTTCCTTGGAAGCAGACGCAAGGAGATAAGGGAGGTCAACGACAACACCGGGATTCGCGGCCACAACGAAAGCCCCAAAAAAAGACCCAACATTTTTCTGTGGGGGGGGCACACGAGGTGGTCGGCGGAGCCGAGGAATGAACCAGAGCCAGTCTGGGAGAAGATGGAGAGTGAACGGAGGGAGTCAGAGACCGTCAGTGATTTGATAGAGAAATTGGAGGAGAGAGAAAGGAGAGAGTTGTTGTGTTGGTGTATGATGCACGACATTCGCCCTAAGGAGCGTGTTATGAGTTTGATGCCACCTGAGTCAGCGCGTTGCGTGCACTGCAGCCTTGAGGAGGCGTGTCAATCTTGTCCGGTACCAATGTGTGCCGGCTCTACGCACCAGGTCCTCCAGTGAAGCCGCCACAGCCCAGTACTTCCTGGTGCCAGCGTCCTCGCACTCAGCCGCTGGAAGAGCGTGTCACCAGTCCGGTTGCAACCTGTGCCAGTCACGCACGGCACCAGGCCCTCCAGTGGGCGCCTTCCCTCAAGTCCGGTTACGTCCTGTGACCTGCTTCAACCCACAGTCGTCCTGAAGTGCCTGTCACCAGTCCGGTGCCCCTGCAACCTGGCTTCACGCCTAGGCCGCCAAGTGCGCTTGACAGTCAGAGCTTCCGGCAACGGTCCCCTGGTCCGGAGCCTCCTGCGACGGGTCCCGGGCCAGGAGCCATCCTGCGACGGTCCCGGTCAGGAGCCCTCCTGCGACGGAATCCACGGTCCGGACCTCCTGCGACGGTCCACTGTCCGGAACCTCCTGCGACGGTCCACGGTCCGGAACCTCCTGCGACTGTCCACGGTCCGGAACCTCCTTCGACGGTCCACGGTCCAGAAGCTCCAGCGACGGTCCCCACGGTCGCGGAACCTCCAGCGACGGTCCACAGTCCGGAACCTCCAGCGACAGTCACGGTCTGGAACCTCCAGCGAGGGTCAACGATCCAGAGCTGCCAGCAAGTGTCCAGTCCAGATCCAGGGCAGGATCTTTCCTCCGTGCCGTTGCCAGTCCCGCTCCATGGCCGGAATCCTCCTTTGCGCGCGGTGCCCAGTCTAGGCATGACGTCGCAGTTCCGCTCCAAGGCCGGAGCCTCCTCTGCGCCGGTGCCAGCTCCAGACACGGCGTCCAACCCAGCTCCATGGCTGGAGCCTTCTTCTGCGCCGGTGACCAGTCCAGGCACGGCATTCAGCCCGGCCCATGGCCGGATCCGGGGTCTGGGCGGGGGTTACGACCTGCACCGGAGCCGCCACCGATGCTAGATTCCCACCTGGACCCTCCCCTATAGAGTCAGGTTTGCGGCCGGAGTCCACACATTTTGGGGGGTATTGTCATACGCCCTGAGCATAGGAGAGCCTTTTTATTCTCACTTTCACTCCTTGGCGTCAGTGTCGCCAGTTTACTAAACCCCCGTCCTGGTAACCTCAGTACGCTCCTCATGATGAGGCACAACTGGACTCCATTTCCGTCACCATTACCTTCGCCTATATCTGGCACTCAGTTAGGTGTATGTCCCCAGGCAGTATTGATGTTGTTTCATGTTCGTACACTTCTGTTGTTTCTTGTATTGTTCATGTTTCGTTTATTATTAAACTCACCACCTGCACTTGCTTCCCGACTCCCAGTGTCTACATACAGAACAAATGGAAGTAGCAGGAAATCAGGACATCTCCCAGATGGTCGACCAACAGGGACACCTACTTCGTCAACACCACGACCAGCTGGCACAACTGGGGGACAGCTATGGAAGAGGTTCTTCGCAGTCTTCAACGTCTCGAACATACACGAGAGGCGTTGCCTTCAACTAGAGGAGGATACTCTGCCACATGCCGACCCAGCGAGCCGCACACCAGTCCATTCAGCAGTCCACCCAAGACAGCGATGCCTCTCTGTCCCTCCCAGATAAATATGACGTCACCCCATAAAAATTTGTGTGGCTTTCTACTCCAGCGTTCCCTCTATTCTGCGCATCAGATGGGAACCCCCACCACCGAGAGGTCCAACGTTGCCACGGTTATTTCTCTGCTGACTGGGCGGGGTTGGAGTGGACTACGGCCGTCTGGTAGAGAGTAAAGATGGAGCTGGATTCATATGATGGGTTCATGGTCTGTTCAGAGGTATCTTCGATCATCCACTGGAGAGCAGAGAGGGGGGTGTGTGCCTATTCCAACTACAGCAGGATGACCAGACCGCTGCAGAGTAACGCTCTCACCTTCCGGACTGTAACAGCATCCAGCAGATGGAATGAGCCGGCACTCCATAGTCTATTCAGAAGAGGACTCCCTTCCAGTGTGCCTGGGTTATCAGCCGGTCCTGGCTCTGTGGACTCCGAGCCAGACCAAAGCCCCCGCGGTGGACAAATGGTTCCAGCGTGCAGAGGAGATTTGGAGTGAGGCATCATGTGAGGCTCCAGCTTGCCGTCCATCGCCAGAAGGAGCAGGCGGATTGCCACCACAGTGAGGTGCCCGTTCTATCCTGGTTCTATCCTGGCGATCGTGTCTGGCTCTCCACCAAGAACCTCCCACTCTGCCTGCCCTGTAAGAAGCTGAGCCCCGGGTTTGTGGGGCCATTCAATGTTCTCCGGAGGGTCAACAAGGTTACATATAGATTACAGCGCCCCAGTGACTACCGTATCTCACCCTCCTTACTTCTCTCCTCAGGCCGGTGGTTGCTGGTCCCCTGGCTGAGGCTGTCCCCCACGACACCCCTCCGCTACCCTTGGACGTTGAGGGAGGTCCCACCTATGCCGTCAGATCAATCCTGGACTCCCGACGTCGTGCGGGTTGGGCTCCAGTACCTGGTGGACTGGGAGGGGTACGGTCCTGAGGAGCGGTGTTGGGTTCTGGTGAAGGGCATTCTGGATCCTAACATCATCTGTGATTTCCACCTTCACTGTCCGGACCGGCCCGCTCCTCACCCTCGGGGCCTTCCCCCTGGCCGGTGCTGTCCAGCGGCTGGAGCCGCGTGTCAGTGGGGGGGGGGGGGGGGGTACTGTCACGTCTACTCCTGCTCATTTCACACACCTGCTCCTCATGACGAGGCATACCTGGACTCCATTCCTCACTCATTACCTCTCCTATATCTGGCACTCACTTAGGGTTTATTCCCCAGGCAGTATTGATGTTTCATTTTCGTACGCTTCTCTTGTTTCTTTTATTGTTACATATTTCGTTTATTATTAAACTCACCACCTGCACTTGCTTCCCGACTCCCAGCGTCTGCGTTACACTGATCAAAGGCTTCATTCTCTGAGTCATATAGAGCAGAGGGCTCTGCATTCATGTAGATAGTGCTACTGAGGTGTGTGTGTGTTTTGTGTGTGCATGCGTCACACACCACTCAAGTGCTTCAGAAGGATTAACCAGGACTAAACCCAGACAGCCAGAAAGTGAAGGGGAAAGGGAAAGAAGACGGGGGGAGAGTGAGAGAGAGAGAGAGCAATACTACAATTAATGACATCTCAATTCCTATATTCAGTGCATTTGGAAAGTATTTAGACCCCTTGACTTTTTCCTAATTGTATTACGTTACAGCCTTATTCAAAAAATGTTTTCAATTGTTTTTTTTCTCTCATCAATCTGCACACCATAATGACAAAATCAAAAATAGGTTTTAGACATTTTTGCTAATTTATTAAAAAAAGAAAATGGAAATATCACA
Organism: Salmo trutta; assembly: GCF_901001165.1. Classification (NCBI taxonomy): domain Eukaryota; kingdom Metazoa; phylum Chordata; class Actinopteri; order Salmoniformes; family Salmonidae; genus Salmo; species Salmo trutta. The sequence continues at coordinate 10,301,051 of NC_042962.1, read as the reverse complement.
TTTATAGAAGAATTCAGACCCGTTACTCAGTACTTTATAGATGCACCTTTGGCAGCGATTACAGCCTCGAGTCTTCTTGGGTATGATGCTACAAGCTTGGCACACCTGTATTTGGTAGTTTCTCCCATTCTTCTCTGCAGATCCTCTCAAGCTCTGTCAGGTTGGATAGGGAGCGTTGCTGCACAACTATTTTCAGGTCTCTCCAGAGATGTTCCATCAGGTTCAAGTCTGGGCTCTGGCTGGGCCACTCAAGTACATTCAGAGATTGTCCTGAAGCCAATCCTGCGTTGTCTTGGCTGTGTGTTTAGGGTCATTATCCTGTTGGAAGCTGAACCTTCGCCCCTGTTTTTGCTTTGTCATTATGAGGTATTGTGATGTCATTATGGGGTATTGTGATGTCATTATGAGGTATTGTGATGTCATTATGAGGTATTGTGTGTCAATTGTTGAGGATGTTTTTTATTTAATCAATTTTAGAATAAGGCTGTAACGTAACAAAAAGTGGGAAAAGGGAAGGGGTCTGAACACTTTCTGAATGCACTATACATTTGGGAGTGCGTAATGGGAGTGGTTACACAATCAGTGAGAGTACTGAATACAATACCGACAACTTGTGTGTTCATGTTGTTTTTGTAGATGTTAAAGGTAAATAAACCTTAGCTGTATATATTGTACTGTATTATAGGGTTTGAAGAGATAGTTTAACACTCTTTAGAGTGGGCAATATAGGATGTGTTAGGGTGTATTGGTGTTTTTATAGGGTTAGTGGAGATAGTTTAACACTCTTTGGAAGGGTCAGCACCATTATACACTGAGTCAATAGTCCTACAGAACAACCATTAGAAAATCTGAGATCATCTCTAGATAGAACCAGCGATGAAGGGTGAGCTCACATAGTCACACACACACTCACTTAGGCACATACTGTACACTAGTTATCGGACATTCATCATGCACGGCACTTACACAAATGACTGATCATTGGCTGGGAGTAATGCATGATAAAAAAAAGATTGTGGCATTATCGATCATTGTCTGATGGTGTAAGAGACTTTACACTCCCTGCTATATCGTGGATAAAGAGTTGCTTGGCTAACACAACACAGAGGGCGTTCTTTAATGGAAACCTCAATGTAGCCTATAGATATGAATTGCACAATAATTATAGTATTTTTATGTATTGTTTTTTCTTTATTCACATCGCCTGCCACACAATATTTCATGACCCTAAGCCCGCGGGGATATAACCGCTCACCACTACTACTGTACACATATGGACAGTGCAGACTCGCACACACAAATGCTGAGACACACGCGTGCACACACACCAATACACACACGCAAGCACACACCACACCGCCATCATGTGGAGAATGATTAAGACAACAAAACAACTTGTCTGATTACTCAGATGCACACAAGCATGTCACTCCCTCCATCCATCTCTCCCTTTTCCCTCCCTCCTTCCATCCCACCTACCCTTTGATGATTTTACACACACACACACACACACACACACACACACACACACACACACACACACACACACACACACACACACACACACACACACACACACACACCGTTAGGATGATGAATAAGATCGAAGCCTATGGGGCCACACACCCCACAGGGCAGAAAAAGACAGAGAGAAAGAGAGAGAGAAGGAGCGAAAGAGAGGAGAGAGAGGAGAGAGAGGAGAAGAGAGGAGAGAGAGGAGAGAGAGAGAGAGAGAGAGAGAGAAGGAGAGGGAGTTATAGAGGGAGTGAGAGAGAGAGAGACTGACTTTTTGTCTTTCTTTACTGAAACATTCTCATTTCATTTAAAACTCCCCCCCTTTAAAAATAAAACCCCAAAATATATCCTGTACTGCATACATGTACCATACTCACCTTTCCATCTACCACATGATACAAACCAACATCACAATACCCACTCCTACAACCGTATATCCAAAACATCTTCCCCAGCTATACAGACAGCCCCCCCCAACACACCATATCTCCTCAAACATCTTCCCCAGCTATACAGACAGCCCCCAACACACCATATCTCCTCAAACATCTTCCCCTGCTATACAGACAGCCCCCCAACACACCATATCGTCTCAAACATCTCCACACTTTTTATCATTTTATAGAACTCAAACTCACCCTAAGGCACGCAGAGAAGATCCAATTAAACAATAGTAAAGGGTCTGCTATCCTCCCACCTTTGAACCTTGTTCGCCAAATAGCTAACTTCGCCTGAGCAAACAGAAAATTCAACAAAACACATTTGACCTTCTCCTTAATCGAATACCTGTATCCCATTATAAACATCCCAACAGTAAAAACCACCCCCAACCTCTCACACAGACATTCCAACAGAGACATTAATGGAATTAACCTGGTGCACACAGAAAACACATGAATCACAGTTTCTTTCATTACACAGAAAGGGCACCCCTGTCCGACTCCCGGTTGAACCTGTGCCAACCAGCTGTTAGTGGCCAGGGCTCCATGTAGAACCCTCCACTGGAGGTCCCCTGACCTCTTTGGTACTGGGGGTTGTAGAGCCCCTCCATCTAAAACCCACCATACTCTCCGCCCCACATACCCCCTGCCACTGATGTGCCCTCACTCCTGTTAGGCTCCTAATGTTCCTTACCTTAATGCAGAGGTTGTAGAGGGCTTTACCTCCCACCCCTTCAAACTCCCCCAGGCTTGGAGTGTTAAAATCTAACAAGTCCTCCAGACCCCCTTGCCAGTCTCCAGTCTCTGCCGTCACCTGCAGCGGCGGAAATATTGGTGGCCCCTCCCCCTTTGGCCACTCAAACATCCCCCTTACCGGCTCAGACAGTCCCCCCTGGACCTCCTCCAGGAGTTTCTCCAGCAGCCTAAGAGACGTTATTCCTGTTTGTTGTGCCAAGACTTCCGGGGTTTTCCACCCCTCCTCCTCTCCCAGCAGAGTCAGGTCACCCAACCTTTGTAAACCCGCTGCCATCAGTTGCCTCTGCAGGGTGGCCGACTGAACCCATCTCAAAGGGATGGCTGGGTTGTGGAAGATAGGCTCCCTCCCACACCCACAGCCCAGGCTCCATACCCCCTTCTTGTGTGTGCCTTAGCAGCTGCCAGGCCCTCAGTACTGCGGAGTAAAAATCTGAGAGACCTGCTGTACTCAGCCTCTCCAGCTTTATGAGGAACAGCTGCCGGTCCAACCCTAATCCGCCAGCTCTCCGAAGCCACTCTTGACACCACTGCCTGTGACAGCCCCTCCCAGTTCTTCCGGACCCACTTCTCTGAGCCCAGGTACACCCCCAACACTTTAAGCCCCAGTTCACCTTAGCTGAAGAAGCTCCCTCGTACAATTTCAGACTGGTCTCTAGTGCCTGCATATCCTGACCATCCCTGACCATCACAGAAACGTCATCTGCATATGCTGACACTGCTATGTCTGTCACCACATCCATGCCTGTCCGGCACACTCCCTGCAGTCTCCTGCGTAGCAGGCCCCAAAAAGGCTCAATGGCTAGTGTGTACAACTGCCCAGATAGAGGGCATCCTTGTCTAATGCCCCGTCTCACCCAGACTGGCCTACTGAGCCCCCCTCCCACCTTGACCATACATGACGCCCCAGCATACAACAGCTTCACAGGTCAAAAACCTTTCCCCAAACCCAAATACAGACATCACATTAAACATATACTCATGGTTCACTCTATCAAAAGCCTTCTCTTGATCTAAAGAGACCAGCCCAAAGTTCACATTCGAACCTCTCGACAAGTCCAACATGTCCCTGATTAAGAACGTTGTTGTCTATGAAGTTGTCTATGATTGAGCGTCCCGGTACACAATATGTTTGGTCCTTATGTACTATCGAGTCCAGATGGGACTTCAGTCTGTTAGAGAGGATCTTGGCAAATATCTTGTAGTCCGCACAGAGTAATGCCACAGGCCTCCAGTTCTTAAGTTCACACAAGTCCCCTTTTTTGGGCAGGAGAGTCAGAGCCACCCGACGGCAGCTCATTGGCAACTCTCCTACCCCGATGCATTCATGTAACACGCAAAAGAAGTCCTGTCCAATTATTCCTCCGAATATTTTATAAAACTCCACTGGAAGTCCATCGACCCCCGGTGCACGACCGGGGGACATCTGGGTTACGCCCTCTGCCAGTTCATGGGACAACAGAGGAATGTCCATTTCATCCCTCTGTGCTAGAGAAAGCTTAGGGAGTCCTGCGAACAAGACCTGAGCACACATAGGATCACACACTTCTGCCCTATACAACTCAGTATAAAACTCTACAGTCCGCTCCCGCATCTCACCCACCACAGAGGTCACCCGCCCATCAGACAGCCGTAGACAATGCATATCTTTGGCTTCACTGCTCTGTCTTTCCAAACCAAAGAAGAAGGAGCTGGGAGCATCCATCTCCTTGAGCATGGAGAACCTAGCTCTTACAAGTGCTCCCTTTGCTTTAACCTGGAAAAAACTGCCCAGGTCCCTAAATTAGCCTGGAGACCTACATTGCCTTGCCCCACCATCTCTACCTCCATCTCACTAATGCAACGCTCTAGTTCCCCCAATACTCTCCTAGCCTCTGAGGATGAGAGAGCTGTGTACTGTTGACAGAAATGACGAATTTGGACTTTCCCCACATCCCACCATTGACTCAGAGACTCATACTCCTCTTTTCTCTGCCCCCACCTTTCCCAAAAGGTCTGGAAACCTGAGCAAAAAGTGGCATCTTGTAAGAGCTTTACATTGAACTTCCAATAGGATGCCTGCCGGGACCCTGGTGAAATAGACAGCCGAGCCATGGTTATGTGGTGATCTGAAAACCCCACTGGGAGAATGGTAGCGCCCAACAGCCTATTGCTCCGATTCCTAGACATGTAAAACCGATCAAGTTGGGCTGCACTCACCCTAGTCCCAAAAACCTTCACCCATGTATACTGTCTTGTGTTTGGATGTTTAGTTCTCCAAACATCCACTAGGTCGGACTGATTAATGATGTCCCTTAACACTCCCACTGACACTGAATGAGGCTCTTCTCCATTTCTGTCTTTTGTAAAATCCATTGTACAGTTCCAGTCCCCTCCAACCACCAGCATCTCCTCAGGCTCTACCTGTGAGAGTTCCTGTCTAAGACTCCCAAATAGAACCCCTCTTTCTCTCCCTGTATTTGGCGCATACACATTTATAAAGACAAAACCCATGTTGTTAATTTCTGCTTTTACAACAAGCAGCCTACCCCTACACACCTCCTTTGAGGAGCAAATCTTTACAGACAGACCCGGTACAAAAAGGACTGCCACCCCTGCACTAAGATTTGTCCCATGGCTCAACACACTTGCCCCTTTCCACCAGAGCCCCCAATCGACTTCATTCAACACATCACTATGTCTCCTGCAGAAACAACACCTGTACTTCTTTTTGTTTTACATATTAACCCAACTCACTCCTCTTCCCCGTATCTCTGGCGCCATTTATATTGAGCGAGCCAACCCGAAGAGTCTCCATAAGAAGTGGGAGAAAAGCCAGCAAAGAAAGAGACCAATAGCAAAGCTAAAAAAAAACAGTGTCAAAGAGAAAATATACATCTAAACAGTGTCTGAAGGTAAACCTTTACGCACTGTTGTGACCCACTTCTTCAACCTAAACCATTTCCTGGGTGAGAGGACACCATGCCCCTCATTTTTCATAGCATGTTGTACTGATCTTACAAACTTTCTCGGATCAGAAAAAAAAGCCCCAAGATGAACTTTTTTCCCCTTGGTCTCATTCAGGAACCTTGTCAGTTCTCTCAACGTGTACTTAGACCCCTCTGCTTGACTGGCTGTCAGCTCCGGGCCCATTGAAGAGGAGACTGAAAAAAATAACTCCTCATCCTCTTCCTCAAACTCACTTTCCTCCTCATCTCTATCTCCTACCCTGACCACCTGCCCTTCCTCTCTGGTCAGGGCATCCCTCACAGCAATAGGCAAAGTTTCCATGGTGCCTTTGACCGCACCCTTTTTCCTTTTCCACTTGACACCCTCCTCCACCGCCCCTAGTCTCTTACACTTCCCACTGTACTCTCCTCATCCACTAGCATAACCTGACTAGACCCAGCATCATCTACACCACCCTCCATAGCATAACTAGACCCAGCCTCATCTACACCACCCTCCATAGCATGACTAGACGCAGCATCATCTACACCACCCTCCATTGCATAACTAGATCCAGCCTCAGCTACCCCACCATCCCTAGCCTGACTAGACCCAGCCTCCGCTACCCCACCATCTCTAGCCTGACTAGACCCAGCCTCAGCTACCTCACCATCTCTAGCCTGACTAGACCAGCCTCAGCTACCCAACCATCTCTAGCCTGACTAGACCCAGCCTCAGCTACCCAACCATCTCTAGCCTGGCTAGACCCAGCCTCATCTACACCACCATCCCTGGCATGACTAGGCCCAGCCTCATCTACACCACCATCCCTGGCATGACTAGGCCCAGCCTCATCTACACCACCATCCCTGGCATGACTACCCAGCCTCATCTACACCACCATCTCTAGCCTGACTAGACCCAGCCTCTGCTGTCCGCATCTCATTACCCCCTGCACGTTGACCTCGATTTCCCCCACTGGCGCTTGAACCTTCACCTTGTCTACGGCCTTTATGTGGGCACGCAAAGCTCTTATGCCCCAAATCCCCACACTAAAAACACCGTAGACTATCTGTGCTGGCAAACCGTACATAGAGCCTCTCCCCATGCCTAACTTTAAAATGCACATTTAGCTGTTGCTCATTGTTATTCAGAAACATAAACACATGCCTCCGGAACAAAACAACGTGCTTAACGGCATCTGCCTGAAAACCTGCCGACAGTACACGAAAACCGCTAGCAAATTTACCAAAACGACTCAGCTCTTTCCTGATTTGATCATCAGTAATAAACGGAGGCAAATTTGCAACAACCACTCTTGTCGAAGGAGTAGAAAGAGGTGAAACTGTCACCAACACATCCCGTACAAATATTCCGCTAGCAATTAGCCTACCAACCAAATTTGCTCTTTTCATGAACACAACCACAACTTTGTTCATTCTAGAAGCAGAATGTATAAATTCAGCTCCTACCTGTTCACCGACCGCGAGCAGAACCTCCTCCACTTTAACTCCATTCTCAGGAACACACCTGAATCCATGCCGTACCGACAGCGTCTCCTCCACCTTAACTCCATTCTCAGGAACACACCTGAATCCATGCCGTATCGACAGCGTCTCCTCCACCTTAACTCCATTCTCAGGAACACACCTGAATCCATGCCGTATCGACAGCATCTCCTCCACCTTAACTCCATTCTCAGGAACACACCTGAATCCATGCCGTATCGACAGCGTCTCCTCCGCGCTAGGCTGAGAAGCCATTGCGCACACCACACCTTCCAAACCCCAGGAAACTTACTCTGTCCTCTTCCATCCTAACTTTGAAAAAGCTGTGGATACCGCTAAAACAAATATTGCATTAACCCTCCACCATAGAAAATAACATGTAAAGAAAAGAATCAAGAAAGTTAGTTAGGACAGAGCCCTCCACACCAAACACTCAAACTCCAAAAAACTCCCAGCATGCACTGCAAGAGAGAGAGAGAAGGAGAGAGAGTTAGAGAGAAAGGAGAGAGAGTTTGAGAGAGTGAGAGACAGAGAGACAGAGAGAGAGAGAGAGAGAGAGAGAGGGAGAGAGAGAAAGTAAACCCCAAAAATACTAAAATAATGATTTTCCAGAGAAGATCCAGATCTCAGGGAATTAGACCAAAGTTCTCAATTGGTACAAAATATATAGAGCACTGCACACTACAATTACTTAGGTTTAAAAATAAGCTCAACTGGACACCTTAATGAGGCAGTGAATGAACTGAGAGAGAAAGCACGCAGGGCATTCTACGCCATTAAAAAACAAATTCAAATTGAAATACCTGTTAAAATTTGGCTAAAACTAATTGAATGTGTCATTGAACCAATTGCACTTTATTTCAGTGAGGTGTGGGGTCCACTTGCAAAACAAGGTTTCCTCAAATGGGACAAACACCCCATTGAAACCCTGCATGCAGAGTTCTGTAAGATTCTCCTACATGTCCAGAGGAAAACTACAAACAATGCATGCAGGGCAGAATTAGGCCGATATCCACTAATAATAAAAATTCAAAAAAGAGCAATTAAGTTTTGGAAACATCTAAAATACAGTGACCCCCTCTCATATCATTACCAAGCCCTGCAATACTAAGAGCTGAGCAAAGAAAAGAGTCCCCTCATCCAGCTGGTCCTGGGGCTGAGTTCACAATCCTGTTCTACTAACACACTGAAGCCTCAGGACCAAAACATCCAACCAATCAGAATAAATCAAATTACAACACAGTCAAAACAAAACTACATTGCTTATTGGGAAACACAAGCACAAAGAAAAATTCAGTGCTATCTGGCCCTAAATCGACAGTACACCGTGGCTAACTATTTGACAATGGTTACTGATCAAAACCTTAGAAAAACCTGGACAAAGTACAGGCTCAGTGAGCACAGCCTTGCTATTGAGAAGGGTAGACACAGGAAAACCTGGCTCCCTGTAGGGGAAAGGCTGTGCAACCACTGCACAACAGCAGAACCTGAGACAGAGCTGCATTTCCTGACAAAATGTCCAAAATATAAATCAATTAGAGAGTGTCATTTCCCCAAATTTGAAACCCTTATTCAAGGTTTCAAAGACCTCTCTGATGAGAATGGGCTAGAGAATAGGGAGGACGCAGAGAGCTGTGGGTTGGCAGCGCACTACATTGCTGCCTGCCATAAGATGAGGGACAGTATCTGACAGACCAATCAACCTGCACATGTCCTCTACTGTATGATTATTGTTATTGTTGAATGTATAGTTATTTTGACCCTTGGTTATTGTTGTTACTGTTGTCCCGTTGACAATTTTTGATTCTCATTTTTATTTATTTTTATATTGTAAATATCCAAAGTAAGCTTTGGCAATATGTACATTGTTACGTCATGCCAATAAAGCGAATTGAATTGAATTGAATTGAGAGAGAAGGAGAGAGAGTTATACAGAGAGTGAGAGAGAGAGTTATGGAGAGAGAAGGAGAGAGAGAGTTATAGAGAGAGTGAGAGAGAGAGTTATAGAGAGAGAGAAGGAGAGATAGAGAGTTAGAGAGAGAAGGAGAGAGAGTGAGAGAGAGAGAATGAGAGTGAGTTATAGAGAGAGTGAAAGAGAGAGAGAGTTATTAAGAGAGAAGGAGAGAGAGTTATAGAGAGAGTGAGAGAGAGAGTTATAGAGAGAGAAGGAGAGAGAGTTATAGTGAGAGTGAGAGAGAGAGTGAGAGAGAATGAGAAAGAGTTATACAGAGAGAGAGAAGGAGAGAGAGTTATAGAGTAAGAGAGAGTTATAGAGAGAGAAGGAGAGAGAGTTATAGAGAGAGAAGGAGAGAGAGTTATAGAGAGAGAAGGAGAGAGAGTTATAGAGAGAGAAGGAGAGAGAGAGAGGGAGTTATAGAGAGAGTGAGAGAGAGAGAAGGAGAGAGAGTTAGAGAGAGGAGAGGGAGAGCGAGCAAGAGAGAGAGAGTTATAGAGAGCGAGAGAGAGAGAGAGGGGAGGAGAGAGAGTTAGAGAGAGTGAGAGAGAGAGAGTTATAGAGAGAGAGAGAGAGAGAGAGTGAGAGAGAGAGAGTAAGAGAGAGAGTGAGAGAGAGATAGAGTTATAGAGAGAGAAGGAGAGAGAGTTATACAGAGAGTGAGAGAGAGAGAAGGAGAGATTAGAGAGAGAGTAAGAGAGTTAGAGAAGGAGAGGTTGAGCGAGCGAGAGAGAGAGAGTTATAGAGAGCGAGAGAGAGAGTTAGAGAGAGAAGGAGAGAGACAGAGCGAGAGAGAAAGAGGAGAGAGAGTTATAGAGAGAGAGGAGAAAAGGTTATAGAGAGAGAAGGGAGAGAGAGAGTTATATATATAGAGAGAGTTATAGAGAGAGAGAGAGAGAAGGAGATAGAGTTATAGAGAGAGAGTTGGAGAGAGAGAGAGAGAGAGGAGAGAGATTGTTAGAGAGAGAGAGAGAGTTAGAGAGAGTAAGAGAGAAGGAGAGAGGGAGATTGTTCTAAGTGGATGCCCTTGTCTTCCACCATCATCAGTTTCCATTAACTTGTCCAGTGATTTCTTTTGTCGACATTTACAAGGTTCGTATAGAATGTAGATTCGACAATAGCTGGCCACAGTGTGTTTCCACTGAACCGTCTTGTGTCGATAAAAACAGCTGGACACAATGACGTCACATCTAAAACAAATATTTTTTCACAAAAACCTATAATGTCGAAGTGGTTGAAGTGTTAAAAAAAAAACATGTAGAAAATTGTGCATGAATAAAGTGGTGACAGCTTGTATGCCCTGCCCACCTGTCTGTTTCATGTCTCAGGTAACCAACAAAAAGCCAGGATGGATAGAATGCAAGAATCGTCTGTTTGCCATATTCTAATCATTTGCATGTGCCTACTTACTGTATCGATACGGCGACTTGAACTCATGTAGACCTAGAAGAGATCTGAAACAGTTTGACGGCGGTGAAACTTTAAGCATTATTTTTATAGTGACAGAAATAGATGTTGTAGGCATTAGACATTTAGAATTAAATGTGGAGTGCTGTAACTTTACGTGATAACATCACATGCCCCATGTACATTAAAAATGGTTCTAAAATCATCATTTATTTGAAAAACCCTGTTTCCATCATCATTTGTCGCAATCAAGAAACTTCAACAAAATAAAAATCCACCCTACTGTCGAACGAATAAAAACGGATTTGGTCTATAGAACATTTCTCCTATAGAACATTTCTCCTCTATAGAACATTTCTCCTCTAATGGAAACTGCCGTTTCCATTAGAGACATGTAAATATACCAGATATACAACTCACTGATATAAGACATGTAAATATACCAGATATACAACTCACTGACATAAGACATGTAAATATACCAGATATACAACTCACTGATATAAGACATGTAAATATACCAGATATACAACTCACTGACATTAACGTCTTGATACAAGACTGGGCTCAGCTTTAAAATGAGAGCCTCATACCAGATACAGAGAAAAAGGTCCTTATTAATGTATGGAGCGCATAGAGGAAGACTAGATATCAAACAATAACTCTTATTAATGTATGGAGCGCATAGAGGAAGACTAGATATCAAACAATAACTCTTATTAATGTATGGAGCGCATAGAGGAAGACTAGATATCAAACAATAACTCTATTAATGTATGGAGCGCATAGAGAAGACTAGATATCAAACAATAACTCTTATTAATGTATGGAGCGCATAGAGGAAGACTAGATATCAAACATAACTCTTATTAATGTATGGAGCGCATAGAGGAAGACTAGATATCAAACAATAACTCTTATTAATGTATGGAGCGCATAGAGGAAGACTAGATATCAAACAATAACTCTTATTAATGTATGGAGCGCATAGAGGAAGACTAGATATCAAACAATAACTCTTATTAATGTATGGAGCGCATAGAGGAAGACTAGATATCAAAACAATAACTCTTATTAATGTATGGAGCGCATAGAGGAAGACTAGATATCAAACAATAACTCTTATTAATGTATGGAGCGCATAGAGGAAGACTAGATATCAAACAATAACTCTTATTAATGTATGGAGCGCATAGAGGAAGACTAGATATCAAACAATACTCTTATTAATGTATGGAGCGCATAGAGGAAGACTAGATATCAAACAATAACTCTTATTAATGTATGGAGCGCATAGAGGAAGGACTAGATATCAAACAATAACTCTTATTAATGTATGGAGCGCATAGAGGAAGACTAGATATCAAACAATAACTCTTATTAATGTATGGAGCGCATAGAGGAAGACTAGATATCAAACAATAACTCTTATTAATGTATGGAGCGCATAGAGGAAGACTAGATATCAAACAATAACTCTTATTAATGTATGGAGCGCATAGAGGAAGACTAGATATCAAACAATAACATACAGGAAGACTGGATATCAAACAATAACATACAGGAAGACTGGATATCAAACAATAACATACAGGAAGACTGGATATCAAACAATAACATACAGGAAGACTGCTGAAAGGAACTCACTGACTCATATTAGCATTTTTCCAGCCTCCTGTTCAAATCATCTATAAGTGACTTTGGTGGGCTTCTATTGTAGATACTTTGGATAAATTGTACATTTTGCAAGACAAATGCGTTAGCATTTGGAAAAAGTGCCAGGGAACTTGTCCATAGATTGCTTACAGCGTAAGGAAACCAATATGTCATTTTGTAATTTGGGTGAACTATCCCTGTCATACAAGATATACAACTCCCTGACCTTACCTTCTGCTGCCTATGCAATATAGAACTTTACTTAAACATGAGAGCTGCACTTTTTCCTTTAATCTAAGAGAAGACAGTAAGAGAGGAGAGAAGTGGAGATTCTGTTTAGCTGACATATTTAAATAATCCCCTTTAATACGATGGCCATGTCACAAGAGGATGTGGAATTGTTAAGTAACAGTGTGTGTGTGTGTGTGTGTGTGTGTGTGTGTGTGTGTGTGTGTGTGTGTGTGTGTGTGTGTGTGTGTGTGTGTGTGTGTGTGTGTGTGTGTGTGTGTGTGTGTGTGTGTGTGTGTAGCTGAGTCATATATTAACTCTGAGTACCCCATACCGCATCAAGCTATAGATTAGGTGTTGGGGTGTGTGTGTGTGTGTGTGTGTGTGTGTGTGTGTGTGTGTGTGTGTGTGTGTGTGTGTGTGTGTGTGTGTGTGTGTGTGTGTGGTGTGTGTGTGTGTGTGTGTGTGTGTGTGTGTGTGTGTGTGTGTGTGTGTGTGTGTGTGTGTGTGTGTGTGTGTGTGTGTGTGAGTGTGAGTGTGAGTGTGAGTGTGAGTGTGTGTGTGAGTGTGTGTGTGTGTATTGAGTGACTAGCAGGTATATAGATGAGCGTTTGATCAATATTAATAGAAGGGAAGCCAGTGGCAGTAATGACAGTCAACAACAACAAGATGATAGCACACAAAGACAGTCATTTGCTGACAACGTGGGGCGGCAGGTAGCCTAGTGGTTAGAGCGTTGGACTAGTTAACCGAAAGGTTGCAAGATTGAATCGCCGAGATGACAAGGTAAAAATCTGTTGTTCTACCCCTGAACAAGGCAGGTAACCCACTGTTCCTAGGCCATCATTGAAAATAAGAATTGTTCTTAACTGACTTGCCTAGTTAAATAAAGGTTAAATAAAGGTAATCAATAATGTTACACACAACACAGAGAGAGGGGACAGAGAGATATGTTTCTCATGCCAATAAAGCCCATTGAATTGTTTCGGAAAACTTTCCAAATGTCAACAAAATACACTAGACAGGGTGGAATCTTTATGTGTCGATCAAATTAATTATGCAATATATAAATATTGATATAATAACCATCATCTTGAAGTGATATGGTGTGTGGTCCTCCTCCCACTACAACCTGTCAGAAAAGCATGTAGTTTATTAGGCTACAGATACAATAAGTTATGAGGAACTTCACAGGGTGGTGGAAGTGATGAACTTCACAGGGTGGTGGAAGTGATGAACTTCACAGGGTGGTGGAAGTGATGAACTTCACAGGGTGGTGGAAGTGATGATCTTCACAGGGTGGTGGAAGTGATGAACTTCACAGGGTAGTGGAAGTGATGAACTTCACAGGGTGGTGGAAGTGATGATCTTCACAGGGTGGTGGAAGTGATGAACTTCACAGGGTGGTGGAAGTGATGACAGGGTGGTGGAAGTGATGAACTTCACAGGGTGGTGGAAGTGATGAGCTTCACAGGGTGGTGGAAGTGATGAACTTCACAGGGTGGTGGAAGTGATGAATTTCACAGGGTGGTGGAAGTGATGAACTTCACAGGGTGGTGGAAGTGATGAACTTCACAGGGTGGTGGAAGTGATGAACTTCACAGGGTGGTGGAAGTGATGAACTTCACAGGGTGGTGGAAGTGATGAACTTCACAGGGTGGTGGAAGTGATTAACTTCACAGGGTGGTGGAAGTGATGACAGGGTGGTGGAAGTGATGAACTTCACAGGGTGGTGGAAGTGATGAACTTCACAGGGTGGTGGAAGTGATGACAGGGTGGTGGAAGTGAGGAACTTCACAGGGTGGTGGAAGTGATGAGCTTCACAGGGGTGGTGGAAGTGATGAACTTCACAGGGTGGTGGAAGTGATTAACTTCACAGGGTGGTGGAAGTGATGACAGGGTGGTGGAAGTGATGAACTTCACAGGGTGGTGGAAGTGATGAACTTCACAGGGTGGTGGAAGTGATGACAGGGTGGTGGAAGTGATGAACTTCACAGGGTGGTGGAAGTGATGAACTTCACAGGGTGGTGGAAGTGAGGAATTTCACAGGGTGGTGGAAGTGAGGAACTTCACAGGGTGGTGGAAGTGATGAACTTCACAGGGTGGTGGAAGTGATGAACTTCACAGGGTGGTGGAAGTGATGAACTTCACAGGGTGGTGGAAGTGATGAACTTCACAGGGTGGTGGAAGTGATGAACTTCACAGGGTGGTGGAAGTGATGAACTTCACAGGGTGGTGGAAGTGATGAATTTCACAGGGTGGTGGAAGTGAGGAACTTCACAGGGTGGTGGAAGTGATGAACTTCACAGGGTGGTGGAAGTGAGGAACTTCACAGGGTGGTGGAAGTGATGAACTTCACAGGGTAGTGGAAGTGATGAACTTCACAGGGTGGTGGAAGTGATGAATTTCACAGGGTGGTGGATGTGATGAGCTTTATGCTCCTTTCCAATACATATTGAGGGTCTTATTCTGTTGACATGATGATGGATGCTTGACTGCTGATGATGATGGATGCTTTGACCAAAAAACATAATCTTGCTATTTTGTCCATAGTAATCTCATCATGTAGACAATACGTGCTCACTAACCAACAGCGCACTGTTTTCTAGAGCACACGTGCCAATAAGAGTGTATATCGCTATATCATGTAAAAAAAATTTTTAAAAAATGCGATGGAAATCCATTTAACTTGTATATTTTATACGGTACATGGGACTTTGACCGCACACACAGCCTTTTATCTGCAACAAGTCAATTTCAAAATGTGCATATTGTTTTAATGCAGATTTTAGAATATTCACATGAAAATCTGTCGCCATTTGGATGGAAACCTATCTAGTGATTGAGAAAGGCGAGAGAGAGCGACCGACAGACAGATGGAGGGATAGAGAGAGAGAGAGAGCGAGAGAGAGAGAGAGAGAGAGAGAGAGGAGGGAGACAGGAGAGAACACCTTTCAGCAATGAAAGCAACAAATATGTCCTTGTCTTCTGTTCTGTTTCTGTGTGATGCTTTGTCTTTTTCTCAATTTGTGCCATTCCCTCTCCCTTTCTTCTCCCTCCCCTCTCCCTCTCCCTCCCATTTCCCTCCCCCTCACTCCCATCTCCCTCTCCTCTCCCTCCCATCTCCCTCCCCTCTCCCTCTCCTCCCCCTTCCATCTCCCTCCCCTCTCCCTCTCCTCTCCTCTCCTCTCCTCTCCCATCTCCCTCCCCTCTCCCTGTCCCTCCCCTCTCCCTCCCTCCCATCTCCCTCCCCTCTCCCTCCCCTCTCCTCTCCCTCCCGTCTCCCTCTCCTCTCCTCTCATCTCCTCTCCTGTCCCATCTCCCTCCCCTCTCCCTGTCCCTGTCCCTCCCCTCTCCCTCTCCTCTCCTCTCCCTCCCATCTCCCTCCCCTCTCCCTCTCCTCTCCCTCCCCTCTCCCTCCCATCTCTGTCTCCTCTCCCTCTCATCTCCCTCTCCTCTCATATCTCCCTCCCCTCTCCCTGTCCCTCCTCTCTCCTTTCCCTCCCATCTCCCTCCCCTCTCCCTCCCATCTCCCTCCCCTCTCCCTCTCCCTCTCCTCTCCCTCCCATCTCCCTCCCCTCTCCCTCTCCTCTCCTTTCCCATCTCCCTCACCTCTCCCTGTCCCTGTCCCTCCCCTCTCCCTCCCCTTTCCCTGTCCCTCTCCTCTCCTCTCCCTCACCTCTCCCTGTCCCTGTCCCTCCCCTCTCCCTCCCCTTTCCCTGTCCCTCTCCTCTCCTCTCCCTGTCCCTACCTCCTCTCTCCCTCTTTCAACAGATGATTTCAAAAACAAAACACTCCACAGTGAATAATGCTGCAGTCAAGAGTCTCACTAATCACTTCTGTTCAACTGTCAAGTTACAGAAAGCAACGATGGTGACAAAGTCATCTGTGTCAAACTGCTCAACTTATCGTCAGCAATCAGCATCATCAGCAAATTTACAACAATCATCACAAGTGTCACTATCGTCACCCATCATCGTTTCAGAATCACATTTTCACCATGAGTAAAAGCATATTTGCCATGTTTATATGACCATGTGGTTAACTTGGCGCCCCCCCACCACCACCCCCAGATTCTGTCCTCTGTCCATGCCTTGGCCTCACGGTAAACCACATCATCATCATCATAAGACAAGATAGCTAGAAGAATGGCTCCTTATCGCCAAGGTCACACATACACACGTGTACAGACGCATGCAGACACTCACACATGGAAGGGACAGACACACACAGATAGCGACCACTCAGACAGGGAGAAATAACCACAACAGGCAATTTACTTAGAACACGCAGCGAAGATGGGCAAGGAACAGACACACACTCACACACAGCTCCTCAGGGCCAAGGTTCTAGCGATGCATCATTACCCTCCCCTGGAGGTGATTCCATATCCCAGCATGCATTTCTCATGTGGTGAGGAAATTACCACTGGGCCAACAGTGTGTCCTCTCTCTTTCTCTCCCTCCTTCATCTCCTCCTCCTCTCTCTCTCTGTCTCTCCCTCCTTCATCTCCTCCTCTTTCTCTCTGTCTCTCCCTCCTTCATCTCTTCCTTAAATCTCTCTCTTCTCTCTCTTCCTCCATCTCCTCTTCTATCTCTCTCTTTCTCTCTCCTTCATGTCCTCTCATTCTCTCCCCTTCACTTCCTCTTCTCTCTCTCTCTCCATCTCCTCCTCTCTCTCTCTCTCTCACACTCATTCATCTCCTCCTCTTTCTTTCTCTCTCTCTCCTCCATCATCTCTCTCTCTCTGTCTCCTCCATCTCCTCCTCCTCACTCTTTTTATTCTTCTATCTCTCTTTCTCTTAGACCTCTCTATCTCCTGTCTAATTTTCAGTCTCCCTTCCTCACTACCTCTCCTACTCTACCCTTTATCTCGCTGTGGTCTCTCTCTCCTTCTTTCTTTGAGGCAGAACGACAGAATAACAACAGAAGACAAAGGAGGTGTCTAACTCGTTATGAAATAAGCTCCCTGGTGTCCCTAGTGTCTGCCTTACAATAGCCTCAGGTTTATTTTATATCGCACTCTTATTCAGGCTACGGTCTAAAGTCTCTCTCCACATCCATTCACAACAGAACAATTACGCTCTGAAGAGCCTCAATTTGTTGGGCATGGACTCTACAAGATGCTAAAAGCGTTCCACAGGGATGCTGGCCCATGTTGACTCCAATGCGTCCCACAGTTGTGTTAAGTTTGCTGGATGTTCTTTGGGTGGTGGACCATTCTTGATACACAGCGTGAAAAACCCAGCAGCGTTGCAGTTCTTGACACAAACTGGTTCGTCTGGCACCTACTACCAGACCTCGTTCAAAGGCACTAAAGTATTCTGTTTTGCCCATTCCCCCTCTGAATGGCACATATACACAATCCATGTCTCAATTGTCTCAAGTCTTAACAATCCTTCTTTAACTTGTCTCCTCCCCTTCATCTACACTGATTAAAGTGGATTTAACAGGTGACATCAATAGGGAAAAATAGCTTTCACCTGAATTCAACTGGTGAGATTAAGTAATGGAAAGAGCAGGTGTTCTTAATGTTTTGTACACCCAGTGTAGAGCAACGCTGAAGAAAGAGTCACCTCCTAGGTATAAGGAGTGTAAAATGTGGCTTGATATTCTATCTCATATAGGATGTGAATGTGGTCCAGAGGAAATGGCCCTTCGCTTCCATTTGTTTTGGACATCACAGGAGCAACCTTGAGGGATTTTTATTTGAGTCAGAAAAGGATGTTCATATGATAGGTAAGATATACAAAACCTTTGTAGAGAGCCTATCCACCTGACAATCTCTTAGAAACAAAATATAAACTACTGGAACCAAGACAAAAATAACTGATCTTGGCACAAGATGGGGGGAAAGTTGGAGCATAAGTAATGAAATTACAGTTAACATCAATGCTTGTGGCACTAGGGATGAGGGTGTGGCACTAGAGATGGGGTGTGGCACTAGGGATGGGGGTGTGGCACTTGGGATGGGGTGTGGCACTAGGGATGGGGGTGTGGCACTTGGGATGGGGTTGTGGCACTAGGGATGAGGGTGTGGCACTAGAGATGGGGGTGTGGCACTTGGGATGGGGGTGTGGCACTTGGGATGGGGGTGTGGCACTTGGGATGGGGGTGTGGCACTAGAGATGGGGGTGTGGCACTAGAGATGGGGGTGTGGCACTAGAGATGGGGGTGTGGCACTTGGGATGGGGGTGTGAGCATGTGGGTCTGGAAATAGGAGATTCAGTTGTTGCTTGTCTGCATTTATTAGTTGTTGTTCATATGTGTACAGTATGTTTGTATTTGGTGTATTTTTTTTATGTACAAAATAGTTTATATCTAAAATAAAATGTCCCTTAGCTCACAGAGCTGAAAATTGGGCCTCAATTTTCATTTAGAGGAGATAGTCTCCCACAGTCATACATAAACCATATGACCCTGTACACGACACTCACACAGCCCCTCCACTGCTCTGAACAAGCCCTCTTACTGAATAATGATGACAGCTCTCCTGCAGATCTCAGTGGATCATGTGTTGTACCATTCCCCAGAGCAAACACACACAGTGACAGTGACACACTGTCCTCTCGCTGAACTGACTCACGGTAAGGTGTCAGGATCCCGCTAGCCAATCAAAATGCAGCATCACATGCGTAAATACACACACGTCCGCGCGCGCGCACGCACACACACACACACACACACACACACACACACACACACACACACACACACACACGCGCACACACACACACACACACACACACACACACACACACACACACACACGCACACACACACACACACATACACTGTAAAAAGTGGGACAGCGCTGATGTTCATCTGAAGTGCTTTTACTGATTGGAATGATCAGTATTCTATTCAAATTGTCTGAAATAAAACAGCTATGTTTCAGATAGATGTGATTTTTGAATTGAATGACAGCTTCTTAAATAACAAACTGAAAGCCATGCTCAATAAGCCACGCCTTCAACTCTTTTGATAGGTTGCTGCCACTACATTGCCATCAGCAAACCTCATGCACATGCACATTGAATAGCAGTGATGGCAATGTAGTGGCAGCCTACCTATCAGAAGAGTTGAAGGCGTGGCTTTTTGAGGGCATATTTTTGCCCACCCGTGAGAGTGAGTCATTCCATTTATTGCTGTCTATTGTCGTCGTTATTTAATCTCAACCTTTAACACTGCCAGCATCTGTAACGATACTTGCATATGTGCATGTGATACTAAAGAGTGATAAGGTTTCTAGGTTAAAGGGATGCTTGGGGATTTTGGCAATGGGGCCATATATCTAATTCCCAAGAGTCAGATGAACTCGTGGATACAATTTCTCGTGTGTCCAGTGTGAAGGATGTTAGAGGTAGTTTCACGAGCTAATGCTAACTAGCGTTAGCGCAATGACTGGAAGTCAATCGGTATCTAATAGTCATTGCTTGGTTACGATATTGTGGTTACTAAATGTGAAGGTCTGCTGTAAATAATACGTTTGGAAACACTATTCAAGTCACAAACTTGAACAAACTTAATTTCCTAATTTACAGGGAACTGACTCAATTTCTTGTAACCCAATTGAAGAAATTTGGATAGGTAATTCCAAAGTAAAAAGTAAACTTGGAACAAGATGAAAAAATGGGTTGTATTTACACGGAATATTAGTTTGTATTTGTTAGGTTTAACCAAAGGAGATAAGTAGCTTGACCGTTGAAAGAAATAGGTTGCAACTTGAAATATAGGTTCGTTATAACAAAATATTAAATATAACAGACAAACAATAGAAAGTAAAACGTTTAATAATAAAAGTAAAAATAGATACACAATGAGTAACGATAATTTGGCTATATATAGGGAGTACCAGAACCGAGTTGATGTGCAGGGGTATGGGGTATTTGAGGTAGCTATGTACATACTGTATAACGAGTAGCAGCAGCATATGTGATAAGTAAAAAGAGGGTCAATGCGGATAGTTAAATTGTAAACCTAATAGCTACTCGGACTAACTATTTAGCAGTCTTATGGCTTGGGTATAGAAACTGTTTAGAGTCCTATTGGTTCCAGGTGCATTTGTATTGCTTGCCGTGAGGTTGCAGAGAGAACAGTCTATGACTTTGGTGGCTGGAGTCTTTGACAATTTTTAGGGCCATCCTCTGACACCACCTGGTATATAGGTCTTAGATGGCAGGAAGCTCAACCCCAGTGATGTACTGGGCCATCCGGACTACCCTCTGTAGTGCCTTGCGGTCAGATGCCAAGCAGCTGCCATACCATGCGGTGGTGCAGGCAGTCAAGATGCTCTCAATGGTGAAGCTGTAGAATTGTTTTAGGATCTGAGGGCCCATGACAAATTCTTTCAGCCTCCTGAGAGGGAAGAGGCGTTGTCGTGCCCTCTTCACGACTGTGTTGGTGTGTGTGGACCATGATAGATCCTTAGTGATGTGGATACAGAGGAACTTGAAGCTCTTGACCCGCTCCACTACAGCCCGTCGATGTGAAAGGGGGCGTGCTTGGCCATCCATTTCCTGTAGTCCATGATCAGCTCCTTAATGTGTTGCATCCATGCCACAGAGTCGTGGATGAACAGGGAGTACAGGAGAGGACTAAGCATGCACCCCTGAGGGGTCCCCGTGTTGAGGTTCACAGTGGCGTATGTGTTGTTGCCTACCTTCACCGCCTTTGGGATGTTATTATCTCTGGTGTGGAGTGGGTAGCAGGGTGGGTTTTGGTGACATTATTATCTCTGGTGTGGAGTGGGTAGCAGGGTGGGTTTGGGTGACATTATTATCTCTGGTGTGGAGTGGGTAGCAGGGTGGGTTTGGGTGATGTTATTATCTCTGGTGTGGAGTGGGTAGCAGGGTGGGTTTGGGTGATGATACTATCTCTGGTTTGGAGTGGGTAGCAAGGTGGGTTTGGGTGGGTAGCAAGGTGGGTTTGGAGTGGGTAGCAAGGTGGGTTTGGAGTGGGTAGCAAGGTGGGTTTGGAGTGGGTAGCAGGGTGGGTTTGTGTGGGTAGCAGGGTGGGTTTGTGTGGGTAGCAGGGTGGGTTTGTGTGGGTAGCAGGGTGAGTTTGGGTGGGTAGCAGGGTGGGTTTGTGTGGGTAGCAGGGTGGGTTTGTGTGGGTAGCAGGGTGAGTTTGGGTGGGTAGCAGGGTGGGTTTGGGTTGAACCCATATGTTATAGCAGAACGTGGCTGTGTATTAAAGTATAGTTGTTACAGCTCAATGTTACGGATTAAGAAATGTTTTGCCATATGTGTGTGTGTGTGTGTGTGTGTGTGTGTGTGTGTGTGTGTGTGTGTGTGTGTGTGTGTGTGTGTGTGTGTGTGTGTGTGTGTGTGCGTTGGTTTTTGTCTGTGTGTGCGTGTGTCTGTGTGTGTGTGTGTCTGTGCATGCCTGATTGTGTGTGTGTAGCCCTCTAGGTGAAGTGTTTAGTAATGTGGGGCGACACAGTAGCGTTTGACCTTTAAATAGGACATTAACAGGCCTACAGGAACACACACACACACACACAGAAAAACATAAACCACATCGCTAGACGCTTCAGCCCCAGAGGGCCGCTCTGACATATGGGTCACAAAACCAGGCACTTTGTCTGCGGTTCAACACAAGCTGCAGGCTGAGATATAGGCCCAGTACATCTCACATCACTTAGATTACATGACATTAATAACACATTCATTATATAAGATGATATGATTCACCATGCATATTTACTCTGGATGGATACAGTTTTAGATTGCATATGGCTCTCAGACCTACCTACGTTCACTCAAGGTTACAGCATTAACTATCTGACACACACACTATAGTGGCAAGCTGACAGGCAGGCTTCACTGAGGGCAATGAATGTGAGTGGTATAGGAACAAAGAGCTATTCATATTCTATCATATTTCTGTGAATGGTGTCGTGCTCACAGCTCTGACCACCTTGGCTTAGTAAGAAAGAGAGAGAGAGAGAGGATGAAAAATACATTCAAGAGCTCTCCCTCTCTCCTTTCTCCCTCTATCTCTCTCTCAAAATTATCTCTCTCTTTCTCTCTCTCTCTCTCTCTCTCTCTCACTCTCTCTCTCTCTCCTTTCTCCCTCTATATCTCTCTCTTCTTTCTCTCGCTATAACTCTCTCCATCTCCCTCTCCCCTTTCTCTCTCTATCTCCCTCTATCTCACTCTCAAAATGATCCATCTCTCTCTCTCTTCTTTCTCCCTATATCTCTCTTCTTTCTCTCTCTATAACTCTCTCCTTTCTCTCTCTATCTCCCTCTCTCCTGTCTCCCTCTAACTTCTTTCTCTCTCTATCTACCACGATCTCCCACTCCCCTTTCTCCCTCTATCTTCCTCTCTCCTTATCTCCCTCTCTCTATCTCACTCTATCTCTCTCCCCATTCTCCATCTATCTCCCTCTCTTTTTTCAGCCTCTACCTCTGTCTCTCCTTTTTCTCTCTGTGGTTTTTCACCCAATAGATATGGGAGTTTATCAAAATTGGATTTGTTTTCGAATTATTCGTGGGTCTGTGAAATCTGAGGGAAATATGTGTCTCTAATATGGTTATACATTTGGCAGGAGGTTTGGAAGTGCAGTTCAGTTTCCACCTCATTTTGTGGGCAGTGTGCACATAGCATGTCTTCTCTTGAGAGCCAGGTCTGCCTAAAGAATGTGCACACTTTCTCAATAGCAAGGCTATGCTCACTGAGTCTGTACATAGTCAAAGCTTTCCTTCATTTTGGGTCAGTCACAGTGGTCAGGTATTCTGCCACTGTGTACTCTCTGTTTAGGGCCAAAAAGGATTCCAGTTTGCTCTGTTTTTTGGTTAATTCTTTCCAATGTGTCAAGTAACTACCTTTTTGTTTTCTCATGATTTGGTTGGGTCTAATTGTGATGCTGTTCTGGGGATCTTTGGGGTCTCTTTGTGTTTGTGAACAGAGTTCCAGGACTAGGGTTGTTGCGGTGACCGGCGGTCACAAGTCATGATGGTAGTCAAATTCCACGTGACCGTTCTAGCATTGCTGCGCTTATAATGTGAAGAAATAGCCTGACAGTTCATCAAAATTTTAAGCTAAACGTTCTGATCAGTTGCGTCAGGCTCATTGCATAAAACCGTTTTTTTTTTATCCTAGAAGTTGTATTAATTTGGGATCTATCACATCCTACACGTTCTACCAATATCTTCAATATGCACTTCGGAATTGGATAAGGACGTGCGCAGTTGTGTCCCCGATGTGTCTGTCTTCACTTGTAGCCTGTGAGAAAGACCTGATCACATGAATGAGAATTGTGAATGAGAGACTGATGAAGTGTGCAAAAAACAAGGCAGAGCTAATGCCTTTCATGCAACTTTTTTAGAGTCGCATCATGCAGCCTTAAAAGGTATTAAAAAAATCTAAACATATAGCCCAACATTTGCATCACAACTAAAGTTACAGAAATAACTCTAAATTAAGCATACAGGAGTTAACCGCTCAAAACAGAATGTGCGCACTCCCTCAAATCGTTTGGAGAAAATATACTTTCTATTTTATTCAGCTACGTTCAATTGTATTGTTGATACTATAAAATAAAATTAAATAATGCCACGGAATTCTAAGCAAATCTTTTCTGCTAAATGAACTAGTGTATCCTACAGCCATATGGCATGGCCAGATCAGGACCTAACATAAGGACAACTCAGAGTATGTTATTCTGTTCTTCTAAAATAGACTACATCTTCTTCATATCATGTTTCTTTAGACCTGTCTAAAATAAATACTGGATTTATTGTGATGGTAGATTATATTACATGGATTTACTAGCCTTTTTAAAATGTAGATGTTTCAAAGGTCTGCATCAGTGGCTTGTGGGCTATGTGTGGAACCCAGAAGATGCAAAATGTGTTTATGTTAATTAACGGTAGATTACCGTGAGACCGGCAGTTATTTGCTTGACAATCACGGCTGACACAATTGACCACCACAAATGACCGTCACAGCCCTACCCAGGAGCAGCTTGCTTAAGAGACTCTTCTTTAGGTTCATCTCGCTATAGGTGAAGGCCCAACACGGGGGCCTCTCAGGGGTGCGTGCTCAGGCCCCTCCTGTACTCCATGTCCACTCATTACTGCATGGCCAGGCACAACTACAACACCATCATCAATGATAGGCCTGAACACCAACAACGATGAGACAGCCTATAGAGAGGTGTTCAAGACCTGGCCGTGTGGTGCCAGGAAAACAACCTATCCATCAACGTGATCAAAACAAAGGAGATTATTGCGGACTACAGGAAAAGGAGGACCGAGCACGCCCCCATTCTCTTTGACGGGGCTGTAGTGGAGCAAGTTGAGAGCTTCAAGTTCCTTGGTGTCCACATCACCAACAAACTATCATGGTCCAAACACACTGAGACAGTTGTGAAGAGGGCACGACAACACCTATTCCCCCTCAAGAGACTGAAAATATTTGACATGGGTCCTCAGATCCTCAAAAGGTTCTACAGCTGCACCATTGAGAACATCCTGACTGATTGCATCACTGCCTGGTATGGCAACTGCTCGGCCTCCGACCGCAAAGCACTACAGAGGGTAGTGCGTATGGCCCAGTATATCACTGGGGCCAAGCTTCATGCCATCCAGGACCTCTATACCAGGCAGTGTCAGAGGAAGGCCCTAAAAATTGTCAAAGACTCCAGCCACCCTAGTCATGGACTGCTTCTCTCTGCTACCGCACGGCAAGCGGTACCGGAGTGCCAAGTCTAGGTCCAAAAGGCTTCTTAACAGCTTCTACCCCCAAGCCATAAGACTCCTGAACAGCTAATCAAAGGGCTACCCAGACCCCTCTTTTACGCTGCTGCTACTCTCTGTTTATTATCTATGCATAGCCACTTTAACTCTCCCTATATGTACATATTACCTCAATTACCTCGACTAACCGGTGCCCCAGCACATTGACTCTGTACCGGTACCCCCCTGTATATAGTCTCCACATTGACTCTGTACCGGTACCCCCCTGTACCGGTACCACCCTGTATATGGTCTCCACATTGACTCTGTACCGGTACCCCCCTGTATATAGCCTCCACATTGACTCTGTACCGGTACCCCCCTGTATATAGTCTCCACAATGACTCTGTACCGGTACCCCCTGTATATAGTCTCCACATTGACTCTGTACCGGTACCCCCCTGTATATAGTCTCCACATTGACTCTGTACCGGTACCCCCTGTATATAACCTCCACATTGACTCTGTACCGGTACCCCCTGTATATAGTCTCCACATTGACTCTGTACCGGTACCCCCCTGTATATAGCCTCCACATTGACTCTGTACCGGTACCCCCTGTATATAGTCTCCACATTGACTCTGTACCGGTACCCCCTGTATATAGTCTCCACATTGACTCTGTACCGGTACCCTCTGTATATAGTCTCCACATTGACTCTGTACCGGTACCCCCTGTATATAACCTCCACATTGACTCTGTACCGGTACCCCCTGTATATAGTCTCCACATTGACTCTGTACCTCTGCTACTCTTTATTATTTTTTACTTAACACTTGGTTTTCTTTAAACTTCTTAAAGCATTTTTGTTTAAAGGCTTGTAAGTAAGCATTTCACTGTTGTATTTGGCGCATGTGACAAATCAAATTTGATTTGATTTGAAACAATAGGCGTTTGACTTCAGAGGCCGGGTCCTGCAGACTATTCTAGTGCCCTCGACAATTCGTATATATATACGTTGAAGAGGGTGGGGCTCAAGCTGCATCCCTGTCTCACCCCATGGCCCTATATATATATATATATATATATATATATATATATATATATATATATTCGGATGTACAGGGTGAATACGTGGTCTGTCGTACGGTAATTTAGTAAAAAACCAATTTGACATATTCTCAGTTCGTTGTTTTCAATGAAGAAATGCAGGGAGTCTGCTGTTAAGGATTTTCCCAAGGTTGCTGTTGACACGTATCCCACAGTAAGTATTAGGTTCCAAATCTGTTATTCCTCTATCTTATCTCTCCCTCTCTGCAGTCTCTCTCTCTCTCTCTCTCTCTCTCCCTCTCTGCAGTCTCTCTCTCTCTCTGTGTGTGTGTGTGTGTGTGTCTCTTTCCCTCTGTGTTGCTCTCTGTCTCCCACAATACACTGAATGTGTAATTCTAGGGAGTCGATAGTACTACCACAACCACAGCCCAGTATTATGGACTTCACCAATGCTCAGTAGGATTCTCCACTGGCACACACACACACGCACGCACGCACGCACGCACGCACACACACACACACACACACACACACACACACACACACACACACACACACACACACACGCACAAGCAGACACACACGCACAGACACGCACACACAGACACGCACGCACACGCACAAGCGCACAGACACACATGCATACACACACGCACACACGCACAGACACACACTCGCAGACGCACACGAACAGATGCACACGCACAGACGCACACGCACACATGCACAGACACACACGCACAGACACGCACAGACACACACTCACACCCACATCCTTTGTGGTATATCCATTCTCTCCCTCTGTCTCTCCTTACCTCTCTCCCTCTCTCTTCAGATTGATGGATGCTGAATTGAACATGAAAACCATGTGAAATATATCTCTTTATAACTGACAAATGCATGGTAATGATGAAACACACCAGGAAAGCTGGGCTGGAACACAGCATAGTAGGAAGGATAAGTAATGTTGCTCTGTTGTGTGTGTACATAACAGTGCTTGTGTAAGAATAATTACAGTCTCCACTGTGTTAGCGCATCAATACCACAGAAAGAGAGGTCACATGACTGTCAGTTCCCTCCAGAGGGGACCTCTCCGATCTCCTACTAGTCTCTACAGTCCCAAGACACAGTGTGGAGATGATTGGAGATGATTGAAATCGATTGACAGAGGATCAATATGTGAGGTCACACAGGATAGTGACCGCCACAGGACAGTGACCGCCACAGGACAGTGACCGCCACAGGACAGTGACCTCCACAGGACAGTGACCTCCACAGGACAGTGACCGCCACAGGCCAGTGACCGCCACAGGACAGTGACCGCCACAGGACAGTGACCTCCACATGACTGTGACCGCCACAGGACAGTGACCTCCACAGGACAGTGACCGCCACAGGCCAGTGACCGCCACAGGACAGTGACCGCCACAGGACAGTGACCTCCACATGACTGTGACCTCCACAGGACAGTGACCTCCACAGGACAGTGACCTCCACATGACTGTGACCGCCACAGGACAGTGACCTCCACAGGACAGTGACCGCCACAGGCCAGTGACCGCCACAGGACAGTGACCTCCAGAGGACAGTGACCTCCACATGACAGTGACCGCCACAGGACAGTGACCGCCACAGGACAGTGACCTCCACAGGACAGTGACCTCCACAGGACTGTGACCGCCACAGGACAGTGACCTCTCACAGGACAGTGACCTCTCACAGGACAGTGATCTCTCACAGGACAGTGACCGCCACAGGACAGTGACCTCCACAGGACAGTGACCTCCACAGGACAGTGACCGCCACAGGACACTGACCTCCACAGGACAGTGACCTCCACAGGACTGTGACCTCCACAGGACAGTGACCTCCACAGTACAGACATATAAAGCTTTGCATGATTGAAAGAGTGATTGATGTTGTGTGTTTGGGAGTGTTTGTGTGTGGGAGGGCGAGTGTGTGTGAGTGTGTGTGTGTGTGTGAGTTATCCTACCTTGGGTCTTTCTGTATGGAGTCTATAGATGGTGATCGTGCCAGCGTGCCCTCAGGTGGCAGGGCTGGTCCAGACTTGCTGTAAGGAGAATCTACAGATGGGCAGTACTGCAGTGTACGGTAGGGGTCTGCAGTGTAGGGGTCTGTAGCATAGGCCTCTGCTGTATATCCTGGGCCCACTGTAGCATAGTTATTGGCACCCCCACGACCGTAGCTTCCCCCGGCGCTGTGGCTGCTTCCCCCGGCGCTGTTGCTGCCTGCTCGCTGCAAAGAGGCGGAGTCGACACCGGGGGACGATGGGGCTACAAGGGGGAAATAGGGATACAAGGCATAGATCATCCCCTGGTCACTGACCTGCTGAATCAGGTTTATGGTGGGGGGAGGAGAGGGGAGGAGATGGGGAGAGGGGGGGAGATGAGGGGGGAGTAGGGGAGGAGAGGAGAGGAAAGAAAAAACAAACACATGAGAAAGAAGAAGAAAACACCAAAAAGTTAATTTGCATATTGTTTATGTAAAACATACAAAACAAATCCTTACAATGAACTGAAACACACACACACACACACACACACACACACACACACACACACACACACACACACACACACACACACACACACACACACACACACACACACACACATACAGCCCATTCCTGTATCTCACACTTGGGAGGTTTCTTGAGCTGATGCTAAATATGAGAGAGTATTCCCCATTCTAGTGATAGGAGGGACAGAGTGATAGGAGGGATAGAGTGATAGGAGGGACAGAGTGATAGGAGGGATAGAGTGATAGGAGGGATATAGTGATAGGAGGGATAGAGTGATAGGAGGGATAGAGTGATAGGAGGGATAGAGTGATAGGAGGGACATAGTGATAGGAGGGATAGAGTGATAGGAGGGATATAGTGATAGGAGGGATAGAGTGATAGGAGGGACAGAGTGTTAGGAGGGATATAATGATAGGAGGAACATAGTGATAGGAGGGATAGAGTGATAGGAGGGACATAGTGATAGGAGGGACAGAGTGATCGGAGGGACAGAGTGATCGGAGGGATAGAGTGTTTGTATGTGTTCTAACCAAACCGTCAAATAGGGGGTAAGGGGAGCATCAAAATCTTCCATGCCCTCTTTCCCTAATTAGAGCCTAGATTGCAGTTAATGTTGTCATTTCTTATTGATGATAATCATTAATATTGTAACGTGTCATTGATATGGCTGTGGGCTCACTTGGCAGACGCAAGGTGACAATTTGTCTGAATCAACCTGCTCCTCCCAGCTAGAGAGAGAGAGAGAGAGAGAGAGAGAGAGAGAGAGAGAGAGAGAGAGAGAGACTTTCCCCAGTGAGTCATCAACACCATCAATACAGAAGTATCAAAGGCCTGTTCCCTTCTGACAAAGATGAACTGAGACATCCAGCCTCACCACTTCTACGACCTCAGCAAGAACGGATTTAGTCTCTTTCCAAAAAGCCCTGAAAGACACTGCCCTGGACCGGACCCTCTCCAATACCCAGACCAAGCCCAAAGACTTTAACTGGCACTACAAGAGTCCCAGGGCCCCTCGTCAACATCCAAGGAGCCCCAAGCTACAGAGAGCCCACATCCCCACTGGCCCCAGTCCCTACACTGCCACTGGTCCTCATGTCCCCCCACCAGTCCTCCCTGGCAGAGCACCCAGCCAGCCACAACATACAGTACAGAAGAAGAGCTATGCAGCAGTGATAAAGGGTTAAATATACGATGCATTCGGAAAGTATTCAGACCCCTTGACGTTTTCCAAATTTTATTACGTTACAGCCTTATTTTAAAACGGATTAAATCATTTTTGTTCCTCATCAATCTACACACAATACCCGACAATGACAAAGCGAAAACAGGTTTTTAGAAATTATTGTAAATTTACATAAGTATTCAGACCTTTTGCTAGGAGACTCGAAATTGAGGTCAGCTGCATCCTGTTTCCAGTGATCATCCTTAAGATTTTTCTACAACTTGATTTGAGTCCAACTGTTGTAAATTAAATTGAATGGACATGATTTGGAAAGGCAAACATCTGTCTAAATAAGGTCCCACAGTTGACATTGCATGTCAGAGTAAAAACCTAGCCATGAAGTCGAAGGAATGGTCCGTAGAGCTCCGAGACAGGATTGTGTGGAGGCACAGATCTGGGGAAGGGTACCAGAAAATGTCTGCACCATTGAAGGTCCCAAACAACACAGTGGGCTCCATCATTTTTAAATGTTAGGGATAGGCGTTGTAAATCATGCAGCGCCATGTGTCACAATCGCAGATTTTAGAGAAACAACAAATGTCGGTACATATAAGTGTCTTATATCGGCTGAAAGCTTAAATTATTAATAATTAATATAACTGCACTGTCCAATTTACAGTAGCTATTACTGCGAAAAAATGCCATGCTATTTTTTGAGTAGAGCTCCCAACAACAAACCTATCGCGGTTTTTTCTACTCGTTCAATTTGCAAAAGAAAGGAATCTGTGAAAATCTAACCCTAAACGTTGTTTCAACCAGTCAAATCACATTTGTATTTATTCCTCAGAGATCCTAGAATGTAACCAGACTTCACTATATCATTAGGGGTGTAGTATACCCTATAGGACACCAAATTTGGTCCGAGAGCGACGCCTTCATGGCACGTCAATGACGCGGGCGGTCTTCACTTGATCGACTGTAACTTTATCAAATAAGCGCCAATCGGGGTCAAAGCGAGCTAGATAGCCAATGAGCTGGGCTTTACGGGAGTATCGGGAAACCCCGTATCTGTCGCAAAATGTAGCTGCTAACCTTGTGCGACAGCAAGCCTTTTCCTTTTGGACAAAAATTATAAGAATATGGAGAGTTACGAAGTTATGGAAACTGGGTGTTTTGCAAATGTTGAACTTATAATATGGCTACTAATACTGGAAAAGCTCCAAGTCCAAGTATACAGATTTGACGATATTCTTGCAGAAAAATGTAATGTGAATGTAAATGTCTCCTTCACGATTTGCCCAAATACACCTGTGTGACTTCACACTAAATGTCATGTAGTTTGCTCATACTTCAAGTTATCCATCTGAAACTTTGCACATACAATGCTGCCATCTTGTGGACACCATCGGAATTTTCAAAGATGGTGGTAGAAAAGAAATTTTTTTTTTTCTTTGTATTTTCTTCTACCAGATCTATCGTGTTATATTCTCCTACATTCAATTCACACTTCCACAAACTTCAAAGTGTTTCCTTTCAAATGGTACCAAGAATATGAATATCCTTGCTTCAGGGCCTGAGCTACAGGCAGTTAGATTTGGATATGTCATTTTAGGTGAAAATGTAAAAAAAGGGGGCTATCCCTAAAAAGTTTAAATGGAAAACTTTTGGAACCACCAAGACCCTTCCTAGAGCCCGGCCAAATTGAGCAATCGGGGAGAAGGGCCTTGCTCAGGGAGGTGACCAAGAACCCGATAGTCACTCTGACAGAGCTCCAGAATTCCTCTGTGGAGATGGGAGAACCTTACAGAAGGACAACCATCTCTGCAACACTCTACCAATCAGGCCTTTAGGGTAGAGTGGCACATGACAGCCCGCTTGGAGTTTGGCAAAAGGCACCTAAAGGGCTCTGACCATGAGAAACAAGATTCTCTGGTCTGATGAAACCAAGATTGAACTCTCTGACCTGAATGCCAAGCGTCACGTCTGGAGGAAACCTGGCACCATCCCTACAGTGAAGCACGGTGGTGAGAGCATCATGCTGTGGGAATGTTTTTCAGCGCAAGGACTGGAAGTCTGATTGAGGGAGAAATGAACAGAGCAAAGAACAGAGAGATCCTTGATGAAAACCTGCAACAGAGTGCTCAGACTGAGGCGAAGGTTCATCTTCCAACAGGACAGCGACCCTAAGCACACAGCCAAGACAAAGCAGGGGTGGCTTCGGGAAAAGTCTCTGAATGTCCTTGAGTGGCCCAGCCAGAGCCCGGACTTGATCCCAATCGAATATCTCTAAAGAAACCTGAAAATAGCTGTGCAGTGACGCTCCACATCCAACCTGACAGAGCTTGAGAGGATCTGCAGAGAAGAATGGGAGAAACTCCCCAAAATACAGGTGTGCCAAGCATGTAGCGTCATACCCAATAAGACTCGAGGCTGTAATCACAGCCAAAGGTGCTTCAACAAAGTACTGAGTAAAGGGTCTGAATACTTATGTAAATGTATTATTTCTGTTTGTTATTTTTAATACAATTCCAAAAATGTATCTTCATTTAATGACATCATTTTTTGCAGATTATTATCAATGATTATCAATAGCTTAATGACTTATCAATGACTTATCAACAGCTGTGACAAGTTGTCCAGTGTAAGAAATCCTTACTTGTACACTAGTATATAGAAATACCCTAACACATTATATATACAAAGGTATGTTGACACCCCTTCCAAACAGTGGAGTCGGCTATTTCAGCCACACCCGTTGTTGATAGGTGTATAAATATCGAGCACACAGCCATGCGATCCCTATAGACAAACATTGGCAGTTAAATTGCCTTACTGAAGAGCTCAGTGACTTTCAACGTGCCAACGTCATAGAATGCCCCCTTTCCAAAAAGTAATTTAGTCACATTTCTGCCCTGCTAGAGCTGCCCTGGTCAACTGTAAGTGCTGTTATTGTGAAGTGGAAATGTCTCGGAGCAACTACGGCGAAGTGGTAGGTCACACAAGCTCACAGAACGGAAACAGCGAGTACTGAAGTGCGTATCACGTAAAAATCGTCTGTCCTCGGTTGCAACACTCACAGCACAAGAACTGTTTGTCGGGAGCTTCATGAAAGGGGTTTGCATGGCCAAGCAGCCGCACACAAGCCTAAGATCCCCATGCACAATGCCAAGCATCGGCTGGAGTGGTGTAAAGCTCGCCGGCATTGGATTCTGGAGCAGTGGAAACGTGTTCTCTGGAGTGATTGATCACGCTTCACCATCTGGCATTCCGACGAACGAATCTGGGTTTGGCGGATGCCAGGAAAACGCTACCTGCCTCAATGCATTGTGCCAATGAACACCTTTGGGATAAATTTGAACGTTGACTGCAAGCCAGGCCTAATCGCCCAACATCAGCGCTCGACCTCTCTATCGCTCTTGTGGCTCAATGGAATCAAATCCCTGCAGCAATTTTCCAACATCTAGTGGAAAGCCTTCCCAGAAGAGTGAAGGCTGTTATAGCAGCAAAGGGGGGACCAACTCCATATTAATGCCCATGATTTTGGAATGAGATGTTCGACGAGCAGGTGTCCACATACTTTTGGTCATGTAGTGTATTTTCACACATCATCATCATCTGATCCAGGAAGGAATTTTCAGTGACAGTCAAGTGACATTTCCTAAGTTCTAAACCTCAGGTGAGTCTGGTAATGAATTGTGTGACTGTTGAACAAGTTGAGAAGACTATATGCACATCTATTTATATATGTACATATTCTTATTCATCGCTTTAGATTTGTGTGTATTAGGTAGTTGTTGGGAAATTGTTAATTTACTTGTTAGATATTACAGTCGTGGCCAAAAGTTTTGAGAATGGCACAAACATTAATTTTCAAAGTCTGCTGCCTCAGTGTCTTTAGATATTTTTGTCAGATATTACTACGGAATACTGAAGTATAATTGCAAGCATTTCATAAGTGTCAACTGCTTTTATTGACAATTACATGAAGTTGATGCAAAGAGTCAATATTTGCAGTGTTGACCCTTCTTTTTCAAGACCTCTGCAATCTGCCCTGGCATGCTGTCAATAAACGTCTGGGCCACATCCTGACTGATGGCAGCCGAATCTTGCATAAGCAATGCTTGGAGATTGTCAGAATTTGTGGGTTTTTGTTTGTCCACGCGCCTCTTGAGGATTGACCACAAGTTCTCAATGGGATTAAGGTCTGGGGAGTTTCCTGGCCATGGACCCAAAATATCGATGTTTTGTTCCCCGAGCCACTTAGTTATCACTTTTGCCTTATGGCAAGGTGCTCCATCATGCTGGAAAAGGCATTGTTCATCACCAAACCGTTCCTGGATGGTTGGGAGAAATTGCTTTAGGAGGATGTGTTAGTACCATTCTTTATTCATGGCTGTGTTCTTTGGCAAAATTGTGAGTGAGCCACTCCCTTGGCTGAGAAGCAACCCCACACATGAATGGTCTCAGGATGCTTTACTGTTGTCATGACACAGGACTGATGGTAGCGCTCACCTTGTCTTCTCCAGACAAGCTTTTTTCCGGATGCCCCAAACAATCAGAAAGGGGATTCATCAGAGAAAATGACTTTACCCCAGTCCTCAGCAGTCCAATCCCTGTACCTTTTGCAGAATATCAGTCTGTCCCTGATGTTTTTTCTGGAGAGCAGTGGCTTCTTTGCTGCCCTTCTTGACACCAGGCCATCTTCCAAAAGTCTTCGCCTCACTGTGCATGCAGATGCACTCACACCTGCCTGCTGCCATTCCTGAGCAAGCTCTGTACTGGTGGTGCCCCTATCCCGCAGCTGAATCAACTTTAGGAGACTGTCCTGGCGCTTGCTGGACTTTCTTGGGCACCCTGAAGCCTTCTTCACAACAATTGAACTGCTCTCCTTGAAGTTCTTGATGATCCGATAAATGGTTGATTTAGGTGCAATCTTACTGGCAGCAATATCCTTGCCTGGGAAGCCCTTTTTGTGCAAAGCAATGATGACGGCATGTGCTTCCTTGCAGGTACCATGGTTGACAGAGGAAGAACAATGATTCCAAGCACCACCCTCCTTTTGAAGCTTCTAGTCTGTTATTCAAACTCAATCAGCATGACAGAGTGATCTCCAGCCTTGTCCTCATCAACACTCACACCTGTGTTAACGAGAGAATCACTGACATGTCAGCTGGTCCTTTTGTGGCTGGGCTGCAATGCAGTGGAAATGCTTTTTTGGGGGATTCAGTTAATTTGCATGGCAAAAAGGGACTTTGCAATTAATTGCATTTAATCTTTTCATAACATTCTGGAGTATATGCAAATTGCCATCATACAAACTGAGGCAGCAGACTTTGTGAAAATTAATATTTGTGTCATTCTCAAAACTTTTGGCCACGACTGTACTGCACTGTCAGAACTAGAAGCATAAGCATTTCGCTACACTCGCATTAACATCTGCAAACCATGTGTATGTGACCAATAAAATGCGACTGGATTTGATTTGACTAAATTACTTGGTTTTACCTTAGATTGTACACTGTCATGGTCAAAACATATCCATTCAACAGTTGCAAAGAGGGGGAGAGGTCTGTCCGTAATAAAGAGATGCTCTGCTTTTTTGACACCACACTCCACAAAGCAAGTCCTGCAGGCTCTAGTTGTATCTTATCTTGACTATTGTCGATTCATGTGCTCAAGTGCTGCAAAGAAAGACCTAGGTAAGCTGCAGCTGGCCCAGAACAGAGCGGTACGTCTTGCTCTTCATTGTAATTAGAGGGTAAATATTAATACTACACATGCCAGTCTCTCTTGGCTGAGAGTTGAGGAGAGACTGACTGTGTCACTTCTACTTTTTACAAGAAACAATAATGTGTTGGAAATTCCAAATTGTTTGTATAGTCAACTTACACACAGCACTGACACACACACTTATCCCACCAGACATGCAACCAGGGGTCTTTTCACAGTCATCAGGTCCAGAACAAATTCAAGGAAATGTACGGTATTATACAGAGCCATGATTGCATGGAACTCCCTTCCATTTCATATAGCACAAGTGAACAGCAAACCTGGTTTCAAAAAACAGATAAAGCAACACCTCACGGCACAACGCCTCTACCCCATGTGACCTACTTGTTGTGTGTATGTACTGACATGTGACCTTCTGGTTGTGTGTGTGTGTGTACTCACATGTAACCTTCTTCTTGTGTGTGTGTACTGTGACATGTGACCTACTTGTTGTGTGTATGTACTGACATGTATGTGGAGCTGATAGACACACACACACTACATGTTAATGTTTTTAAATGTATGTATTGTAAAGTCTCTTGTCTGTAATTTATTTTCTGTTATGTGTAGGATGCCAGTAAGACTAGCTGTCGCTATTGGTGTTGGCTAATGGGTCTCCTAATAAATCAAATCCAAGTTGTTGTGATAGTGCATGTGATGTGCTGGAGAAAAGGTACTTGCTAGGAATGTCCAGAATATTTTGGTGTCTAATTCGTAACGCCAGTGAAGACAGTGGATCCACGTTGGATCTAATATCCCTATTATCGATACTGATCATCTGTTGTTGTCTGCTTCATTTACAGCATTAAGGTTAATGAGTCCATGTTTTCATATGTTTCTGTGCCTCGGATTGGAGACAGAGTCTACTGTGTCGAGGATAATCTGGATATAATGATACTCCCTAGTGGGCTTATTCAAATCAAATCAAATTTTATTGGTCACATACACATGGTTAGCAGATGTGCAGCGAAATGCTTGTGCTTCTAGTTCCAACGGTGCAGTAATATCTAACAAATAATCTAAGATTCCCAACAACTACCTAATACACACAAATCTAAAGGGGTGAATGAGAATATGTACATATAAAGTATATGGATGAGCGATGGCTGAGCGGCATAGGCAAGGTGCAATAGATGGTATAAAATACAGTATATACATGTGATATGAGTAATGTAAGATATGTAAACATTATTAAAGTAGCATTATTTAAAGTGGTGCTGTTTAAAGTGACTAGTGATCCATTTATTAAAGTGTCTAGTGATTGGGTCTCAATGTGGGCAGCAGCCTCTCTGAGTTAGTGATTGCTGTTTAGCAGTCTGATGGCCTTGAGACAGAAGCTGTTTCTCAATCTCTTGCTCCCAGCTTTGATGCACCTGTACTGACCTCGCCTTCTGGATGATAGCGGTGTGAACAGGCAGTGGCTCGGGTGGTTGTTGTCCTTGATTATCTTTTTGGCCTTCCTGTGACATCGGGTGCTGTAGTTGTCATGGAGGGCAGGTAGTTTGCCCCCTGTGATGCGTTGTGCAGACCGCACCATCCTCTGGAGAGCCCTGCATTTGAGGGTGGTGCAGATGCCGTACCAAGCTGTGATACATCCCGACAGGAGGCTCTCGATTGTGCATCTGTAAAAGTTTGTCAGGGTTTTGGGTGACAAGCCAAATTTCTTCAGCCTCCTGAGGTTGAAGAGGCGCTGTTGCGCCTTCTTCACCACACTGTCTGTGTGGGTGGACCATTTCAGTTTGTCTGTGATGTGTATGCCCAGGAACTTAAAACTTTCCACCTTCTCCACCGCTGGCCCTTCGATGTGGATAGGGGGGTAACAGCTCCCTCTGCTGTTTCCTGAAGTCCACGATCATCTGCTTTGTTTTGTTGATGTTGAGTGAGAGGCTGTTTTCCTGATGCCACACTCCGAGTGCCCTCACCTCCTCCCTATAGGCTGTCTCGTCGTTGTTGGTGATCAAGCCCACTACTGTTTTGTCGTCTGCAAACTTAATGATTGAGTTGGAGGCGTGCATGGCCACGCAGACGTGGGTGAACAGGGAGCACAGGATAGGGCTGAGCACACACCATTGTGGGGCCCAAGTGTTGAGGGTCAGTGAAGTGGAGATGTTGTTTCCTACCTTCACCACCTGGGGGCGGCCCGTCGGAAAGTCCAGCACCCAGTTGCACAGAGAGGTGTTGAGGCCCAGGGCCTCCAGCTTGATGATGAGCTTGGGGGGTACTATGGTTTTGAATGCTGAGCTGTAGTCAATGAACAGCATTCTTACATAGGTATTATTTTTATCCAGATGGGATAGGGCAGTGCGATGGCGATTGTGTCATCTGTGGACCAGTTGGGGCGGTATGCAAACTGAAGTGTGTCTAGGGTGGCTGGTATGGTGGCGGTGATATGATCCTTGACTAGCCTCTCAAAGCACTTCATGATGACAGAAGTGAGTGCTACGGGGCGGTAGTCATTTAGTTCAGTTATCTTTGCCTTCTTGGGTACAGGAACAATGGTAGCCATCTTGAAGCATGTGGGGACAACAGACTGGGATAGTGATTAAATATGTCCGTAAACACACCAGCCAGCTGGTCTGCGCATGCCCTGAGGACGTGGCTAGGGATGCCGTCTGGGCCAGCAGCCCTGCGAGGGTTAACATGTTTAAATGTTTTACTCACGTCAGCCACTGAGAAGAAGAGGGGTGACGCAGTCTTTGTTAGCAAGCCATGACGGTGGCACTGTATTATCCTCAAAGCGGGCAAAGAAGGTGTTTAACTTGTCTGGAAGCGTGACGTTGGTATCCGTGACGTGGCTGTTTTTGTTTTTGTAGTCCGTGATTTCCTGTAGACCCTGCCACATACGTCTCATGTCTGAGCCGTTGAATTGCGATTCCACCTTGTCCCTGTACCGGCATTTTGCTTGTTTGATTGCCTTGCGGAGGGAATGACTACACTGTTAATATTCAGTCACCAGACCTCTTTCCATGGTTAAATGCGGTGGATCGCGCTTTCAGTTTTTCACAAATGCCGCTATCCATCCGTGGTTTCTGGATAGGTTAGGTTTTAACAGGGTACGACATCCCCATTGCACTTATTTATAAACACACTCATCGAGTCAGCGTATAGATCAATGTCGTTCTCTGAGGTTGACTGGAACATATTCCAGTCCACGTGATCAAAACAATCTTGGAGCGTGGCTTCCAATTTGTCAGAGCAGCGTTGAATGGTTCTCGTCACTGGTACATCCTGTTTGAGGC
The DNA here is from genome assembly GCF_901001165.1 of Salmo trutta. Lineage (NCBI taxonomy): Eukaryota > Metazoa > Chordata > Actinopteri > Salmoniformes > Salmonidae > Salmo > Salmo trutta. The sequence continues at coordinate 10,262,215 of NC_042962.1, read as the reverse complement.
AACCCTTGCTCGAATTTTGCCTACCTTGTTGTCGAGAGACTGGACATTGGCGAGTAGTATACTCGGGAGCGGTGAGCGATGCGCCCGTTTACGAAGCCTGACCAGAAGACCGCTCCGTCTGCCCCTTCTGCGTCGCCGTTGTTTTCGGCCAGCTGCTGGGATTAGATCCATTGTCCTGGGTGGTGGTCCAAAGAGAGGATCTGCTTCGGGAAAGTCGTATTCCTGGTCATAATGCTGGTAAATTGACATTGCTCTTATAACCAATAGTTCTTCCCGGCTGTATGTAATAAGACATAAGATTTCCTGGGGTAACAATGAAAGAAATAAAACATAAAAAAACAAAATACTGAATAGTTTGCTAAGAACGCGAAGTGAGGCGACAATCTCTGTTGGCGCTAATATGATCTGGTAATGAAATAACATGACAAATACATTTTGTTTTCTGTTACACCTGCAATTTTAAACAATACAAGGGGCTTGATGTAGTCTTTCAGGAAAAAATAAACGTATTGGAGCTATTCACAGGCAAAATCCTAGAGGAAAACCTGGTTCAGTCTGCTATCCACCAGACAGTGGGAGATGAATTAACCTTTCAACAGAACAATAACCTAAAACACAAGGACACATTTACACTGGAATTGCTTACCAAGAAGACAGTGAATGTTCTTGAGTGGCCGAGTTACAGTTTTGACTTAAATCTACTTAAAAATATTTTCTAGCAATGATCAATAACCAATTTGACAGAGCTTAAAGAATTTTGAAAAGAATAATGGGCAAATGATGCACAATCCAGCAGTGGAAAGCTCTTAGAGGCTTACCCAAAAAGACTCACAGCTGTAATCGCTGCCAGTGATGCTTCTACAAAGTATTGACTGAGGTGTGTGAATACTTATGTAAATGAGATATTTCTGTGTTTCATTTTCAATAAATGTGAAAACATTTCTAAAAGCAAGTTTCACTTCATCATTATGGGGTATTGTGTGTAGATGGGTGAGAAAAAAATAAAACATTTAATCCATTTTGAATTCAGGCTCTAACACAACAAAATGTGGAATAAGTCAAGGGGTATGAATATTTTCTGTATACCCATCATAATAACAGAGCTGAAATAGAAAATCAAAGCCCTCAAATGCGGTAAAGCTTGTGGGCCAGACAGTATCTGCAATGAGATGCTGAAGAAAAACAGCCCTAAGCTGCAGGAAGCCATACGCTCTTCACTTTGGTGTTGAATGTAGGATACATTCCAGAATTATGGAATAAAGGAATAATAATGCTCATATTCAAAAGTGGAGACAAATATGACCCTAATAATTATCGTGGTATGAGTGTGCCCAGTAATCTAGGGAAGGTTTTCTGTAACATAATAAATACGAGAATACAGTGTTTTCTCAACGAAAACAGTGTCTCGCTACCGAAACAAAGAACATCTGACAACATCGACATCCTACACACCCTTATAAAAAAACACGTTTATCAATCCACCCAGGGTCAAATATTTGCATGCTTTATCGACTTCAAAAAAATCATTCAACTCCATCTGGCATAAAGGATTCTCCCTCAAACTCATTCAAAGTGGAATTGGAGGAGGACCCTATGATGTTATTATATCAATGTACAATTAAAATAAATGTGTTAAAATTGGTTAAAAAAATAACTGTTTTTTTTTTCACACAGGGATGAGTGCTCACCCAGGGCAGCAATCTGTGCCCAACATTGTTTTAATATCTATATTGATGAATTTTCAAAACAGTTGGAGCTATCTACAGCTCCTGGGCTCATCCTAGACAACAAAAAAATGAAGGTCCTTCTCTATGCAGATGACCTGGTCTAGTTTTCTCCAACAGAACAGGGTTTACAGAATAGCCCGTCATTGTTAGATGTTGTCTCAACAGAACAGGGTTTACAGCATTGCCCGTCATTGTTAGATGTTGTCTCAACAGAACAGGGTTTACAGCATAGCCCGTCATTGTTAGATGTTGTCTCAACAGAACAGGGTTTACAGCATAGCCCGTCATTGTTAGATGTTGTCTCAACAGAACAGGGTTTACAGAATAGCCCGTCATTGTTAGATGTTGTCTCAACTAGGGTTGCAAAGGGTCGGAAACTTTACGGTACATTTCTGGAAATTTTGAAATGTTAAGACCTGGAATTTGGGACATTTTGCTTAAATTCATCAAAAAAGTTAGCTTACATTTTTTTGGTGGGATACACAAGGCAATTCTAGGTCTTGTGGTATATTTTTGTTAAACTATCCCCAATTCAATGGAATTGCAACCCTCTGCATGCACAGTGAATTCTTCCATCACATGTGCACTCTTCCATCACATGTACAGCTGATTCTCAAGATCTTGCACACTAATGAGATGCCATTGAGCCCAAACTACTACACTGTCTGAGCCAAGGACTACATGCCTTCTGGTAAGTTTTGATTACAATACTGGGTGGGGTGAATATATTTTATATGACAAACATTCTTTTTTGTTAACTAGGAATAGTAGCCTACAGCAAAGTGTGTTTAAATAATTTCTCACTTGTTAACATTTTCTGCTTGTTAGTTTTTGCTACAATGTGGGTTTTAGCTTGCTTGAGCCTGCTGACTGAGGAGTGTTCATTCACCTGTTTCCATACATGTTTTATTTTAAAACATTTATCTTACAAAGGAGTTGTTTAATCTAACTACTTAACTATTTATCTGTATATGGAATTGTATTTGGGTTTTTTTCAGCTTTTTTTCTAATGCTATGGGCACTATCTGATGTGTGGAGAAATTTCAATGCAGCTAATGTAGAAGGAAAAGCTGTGTACATTTGCAAATACTGTGCCAAATCATATGTGAAAGATGCAGAATCATCTGGCCAAGTGCATGAAATTCCCTCAGCGCTCACAACAAGCAACCTCTGACAAAAGTCCCTCGACTTCTATAGAGGGACTTTTGAGGTGAAAATGATTAATCAGAAACCTTATCGATAGCAACAGCTCATGGTCCTCCTAGAATCAAAAGTTTTTTTTTACTCAATGGAGGAACGTAGTCAGAGAAATGCTGATAAATGTCTTGCTCGAGCTGTGTATGCAACTGGTTCACCTCTGACGCTCACAGGCAATGTGTATTGGAAGAGATTCGCCCATCATACACCCCTCCAACCAGGCATGCTTTATCTACTCATTTGCTGGATGCAGAGTTCAACAGAGTTCAAGTGAAGGTCAAGCAAATCATAGAGAAAGCAGATTGTATTGCAATCATCTCTGATGGGTGGTCAAATGTTCAGAATAATTAAGGAATAATTAACTACATCATCTCTGTCATCTCATGCTCATCATCTCATCCCTTCCCTGTAGCTCAGTTGATAGAGCATGGTGTTTGCAACACCAGGGTTGTGGGTTCGATTCCCACGGGGGGCCAGCACGGGGGGGGAAAAAAAATGTATGAAATGTATGCATTCACTACTGTAAGTCGCTCTGGATAAGAGCGTCTGCTAAATGACGTAAATGTAAAATCTCCACCACTCAACCAGTATTCTACAAGAGCACAGACACAAGGGACAACAGAAACACTGGTCTCTACATTGCAGATGAGCTGAAGGCAGTCATCAATGACCTTTGACCACAGAAGGTATTTTCACTGGTGACAGACAATGCTGCGAACATGAAGGCTACTTGGTCTAAAGTGGAGGAGTCCTACCCTACCCTCACATCACACCCATTGGCTGTGCTGCTCATGCATTGAATCTGCTCCTCAAGGACATCATGGCACTGAAAACAATGGATACACTCTACAAGAGAGCCAAGGAAATGATTAGGTATGTGAAGGGTCATCAAGTTATAGCAGCAATCTACCTCACCAAGCAAAGTGAGAAGAATAAGAGCACCACATTGAAGCTGCCCAGCAACACCTGTTGGGGTGGTGTTGTCATCATGTTTGACAGTCTCCTGGAGGGGAAGGAGTCTCTCCAAGAAATGGCCATATCACGACAGCCCCATCAAGAGGATCCTCATGGATGATGTATTTTGGGAGAGAGTGGTAAGCAACCTGAAACTCCTGAAACCTACAGCAGTAGCCATTGCACGGATTGAGGGAGACAATGCCATCCTCTCTGATGTTCAGACTCTGCTTGCAGAGCACCACCCTCTTCAACAAATATATCAACGAAGAACAGTATGCAGCACCCGGCCTCAGCCTACTAGAATCTGAAGTCAAATGTCTACTGTTTGCTGATGATCTTGTGCTTCTGTCACCAACCAAGGAGGGCCTACAGCAGCACCTAGATCTTCTGCACAGATTCTGCCGGACCTGGGCCCTGACAGTAAATCTCAGTAAGACCAAAATAATGGTGTTCCAAAAAAGGTCCAGTCGCAAGGACCACAAATACAAATTCCATCTAGACACTGTTGCCCAAGAACACACACAAAACTATACATACCTCGGCCTAAACATTAGCGCCACAGGTAACATCCACAAAGCTGTGAACGATCTGAGAGACAAGGCAAGAAGGGCCTTCTATGCCATCAAAACGAACATAAAATTCAACATACCAATTAGGATCTGGTAAAAAAAAACTGGAATCAGTTATAGAACCCATTGCCCTTTATGGTTGTGAGATCTGTGGTCCGCTCACCAACCAAGAATTCACAAAATGGGACAGACACCAAATTGAGACTCTGCATGCAAAATTCTGCAAAAATATTCTCAGTGTACAACATAAAACACCAAATATTGCACGCAGAGCAGAATTAGGCCGATACCCGCTAATTATCAAAATCCAGAAAAGAGACGCTAAATTCTACAATCAACTAAAAGGAAGCGATTCCCAAATCTTCCATAACAAAGCCATTACCTACAGAGAGATGAATCTGGAGAAGAGTCCCATAAGCAAGCTGGTCCTGGGGCTTTGTTCACAAACACAAACAGACCCCACTGAGTCCCTGGACAGCAACACAATTAGACCCAACCAAATCATGAGAAAACAAAAAGATAATTACTTGAGACATTGGAAAGAATTAACAAAAAACTGAGCAAACTAGAATGCTATTTGGCCCTAAACAGAGAGTACACAGTGGCAGAATACCTGACCACTATGACTGACCCAAACGTAATGAAAGCCTTGACTAGTACAGACTCAGTGAGTGTAATTAAAGATAGGCCAGGTCTTTAACATGGAAATCTCAGAACACCTGTAACTGTGGAAACCTTTAACCGTTTTCTACCATTCCTTCTAAGCTGGTGATTTACCACATTCTGGGGCTAGGTGGTTCCTGTGGCTCAGTCAGTGGATTGCAGCATGACTCCCTGTAAAAGGTACTGCCAAACTATCACAGTGACACATTTGATTGGATCATGATGCTGGCAGCACCACAGTGGATTTCATGTTGAAACTTTGGATACAAATCCTTACTAAATGATCACATAAGGTTGGGTTTTAAACTCCAACTTCATCCTACTTATACGGTCTTCCAAAGACGATATGACCTCCATAAACCCTGCTCAATAAAATAAGAATTTAAGGTCCCATAGGAGGAGGGTAAAGAATCGTTAATGTGACATAGCTATAAGTGGGAACCATGCATACATGGTGGGTCTCAAATGGTATTTCTATATGGTCTTAAATCCATATATGGAAATTATAGACTGTATAATGTATTCATATTTCCTCATGGATTCATCCAGAGAGTTCAATGTCTCTGACACAGATTGTACCCTGTGGCTAAACTTGCACATTTTTACTAGCAATGTATTTACTCTTACTCTATTAGTTCATAAATAGCCTGTTCTTCTTCAGCGCTGAATTGTGTACGTATAGACCCACTCCTACACAAACTAACACAACAGCTTGGTTGCGGATTTACTCCAGCATCTTTTCCATCCTTCCGGTTTAAAGTCATCTCATAATTATCCATTGATATCCAGCTAGGAATTCACTAGAAACAACATTCTCTGGAGTGACATGTTAATCGCACAGACTACCTGTGGATCAGACTACCTGTGGTTCAGACTACCTGTGGATCAGACTACCTGTGGATCAGACTACCTGTGGTTCAGACTAACTGTGGATCAGACTACCTGTGGATCAGACTACCTGTGGATCAGACTACCTGTGGTTCAGACTACCTGTGGATCAGACTACCTGTGGATCAGACTACCTGTGGATCAGACTACCTGTGGTTCAGACTACCTTATTCCTTTTATTATTCTTATTCATATTTTTTAAACTGCATTGTTGGTTAGGGGTTTGTAAGTAAGCATTCAACTGTAAGGTCTACACATGTTGTATTCGGCGCATGTGACTAATACAATTTGATTTGATTTGATTTGGATAGATTTGAACAAAACTTTCCTCAAAGCCACTCTGAAAAACTGTCTGTTTGGCAATGTTTCAAGGTGTATGCTAGGGGCAGGTGAGAGTTGTGTGTGACGGGGTGTGTGTGTCTGTGTGTGCATAATCTGTGTGTGTCTGTGTGTTTCTGTGTGTTTCTGTGGGCAGGTGAAATTTGAGCTAAAACTCAACATTCAAGAGAAAAATGTGATGTTTTCACTAGAGACAAACTTAGTTAACATTAACATTCAAAAAGTAATTAATGCTTTTCTTAAACCTCAGCGACAACCTGTCAAAAACAAACACTAACATGTTTCTAACCAGCTAATATACTTCTCCTTACGAAGAAGCTGTTGCGTTTCTAGACAAAACTAAATACCGCTTCAGGAAGATGCTTAATTATATCACTGTACACAGTGCCTTAAGAAAGTATTCACACCCCTTGATTTTTATCTCACATTGTATTGTGTTACATCCTGCATTTAAAATTGATTAAATTGAGAGCTTGTGTCATTGGGCAACATACAATAGCTCATAATGTCAAAGTGCTAAAAGCATAAATGTCTTGACTCAATTTAACCCCTTTGTTATGGCAAGCCTAAATAAGTTCACAAGTAAAAATGTGCTTAACAAATCATAATACGTTTTATGGACTCACTGTGCAATAATAGTGTTTAACATCATTTTTGAATGACTACCTCATCTCTGTACTCCACATATACAATTATCTGTAAGGTCCATGAGTCGAGCAGTGAATTTCAAACACAGATTCAACCACAAAGACCAGGGAGGTTTTTCAATGCCTCGCAAAGATTTTGCACCTATTGGTAGAGAGACAAAAAACAAAACAGACATTGAATATCTCTTTGAGCATGGTGAAGTTATTAATTACACTTTGGATGGTGTATCAATACTCCCAGTCACTACAAAGATACAGGCGTCTTTCCTAACTCAGTGGCCGGATAGAAAGGGAACCACTAAAGGGATTTCACCTTGAGGTCAATGGTGATGTCACGACTTCCACCGAAGTCGGCTCCTCTCCTTGTTCGGGCGGCATTGGGCGTTCGACGTCACCGGCTTTCTAGCCATTGCCGCTCGATTTCTCATATTCCATTGGTTTTGTCTTGTTCCATTACATACCTGGTTTTCATTCCATAATTACTGCATGTATTTAGTCCTCTGTTCCCCTCCATTGTCTTTGTGCGTAATTGTTTGTTTGTAATGTGGATTATTGTCAGGCGCTTTACTTTTGCTATGTTCCTTGTTTTTGGCACGTTATTGTTTTTATGTGCTGTCATTTTTGGAACGGAAATTAAAGTGCGCCTGTTCACTACACTCTGCTCTCCTGCACCTGACTTCGCCTCCCGTACACACCCTTGACAGAATTACACACCGAAGCATGGAGTCAGCAGGAGCAGGGACCCCGGTTAGAGGAGTCAAGGAGCGCATCGAGGAACATTCTGCTATATTACATAATCTTGGTGCCATGATGGATCGCGTTGTCCAGACTATGGACTACTGGGAGAGACAGGAAGTCTCCCCAGTGCCTCGACCAGCGCAACCGGGGTTACCTCTACCCGTCCCGTCCGGACGTCTGATCGAGGTCCCCATTTCACTTTGAGAGTCTGGAGGGTGTTCATGGAACATCTGGGGTCTCGATCAGCCTCACCTCAGGTTTTCACCCCGAGAGTAATGGGCAGGTGGAGAGAGTGAACAAGGATGTGGGCAGGTTTCTGCGGTCTTATTGCCAGGACAGGCCGGGGCAGTGGGTGGCGTTCGTGCCCTGGGCCGAGATGGCGCAGAACTCGCTCGGCCACTCCTCCACTAACCTCTCCCCCTTTCAGTGCGTATTGGGGTACCAGCCGGTTCTGGCGTCATGGCATCAGAGTCAGACCGAGGCTCCTGCTACTTGGTCTAAAGTGGAGGAGTCCTACCCTCACATCACACCCATTGGCTGTGCTGCTCATGCATTGAATCTGCTCCTCAAGGACATCATGGCACTGAAAACAATGGATACACTCTACAAGAGAGCCAAAGAAATGATTAGGTATGTGAAGGGTCATCAAGTTATAGCAGCAATCTACCTCACCAAGCAAAGTGAGAAGAATAAGAGCACCACATTGAAGCTGCCCAGCAACACCTGTTGGGGTGGTGTTGTCATCATGTTTGACAGTCTCCTGGAGGGGAAGGAGTCTCTCCAAGAAATGGCCATATCACGACAGCCCCATCAAGAGGATCCTCATGGATGATGTATTTTGGGAGAGAGTGGTAAGCAACCTGAAACTCCTGAAACCTACAGCAGTAGCCATTGCACGGATTGAGGGAGACAATGCCATCCTCTCTGATGTTCAGACTCTGCTTGCAGAGCACCACCCTCTTCAACAAATATATCAACGAAGAACAGTATGCAGCACCCGGTTAGAGGAGTCGAGGAGCGCATCGAGGAACATTCTGCTATATTACATAATCTTGGTGCCATGATGGATCGCGTTGTCCAGACTATGGACTACTGGGAGAGACAGGAAGTCTCCCCAGTGCCTCGACCAGCGCAACCGGGGTTACCTCTACCCGTCCCGTCCGGACGTCTGATCGAGGTCCCCATTTCACTTTGAGAGTCTGGAGGGTGTTCATGGAACATCTGGGGTCTCGATCAGCCTCACCTCAGGTTTTCACCCCGAGAGTAATGGGCAGGTGGAGAGAGTGAACAAGGATGTGGGCAGGTTTCTGCGGTCTTATTGCCAGGACAGGCCGGGGCAGTGGGTGGCGTTCGTGCCCTGGGCCGAGATGGAGAGTCAGAGTCAGACCGAGGCTCCTGCGGTGGACGACTGGTTCCGGTGTGCGGAGGAGACATGGGAAGCCGCCCATGTTCACCACCAGCATGCCACGCTGCGCCGAAAAACCAGAGCGGACCGTCACCGCAGTGAGGACCGGGTCTGGCTCTCGACCCGAAACTTGCCCCTCCGCCTGCCCTGCCGGAAGCTGGGTCCGCAGTTTATGGGGCCATTCAAAGTCCTGAAGAGAGTGAACGAGGTATGTTATAGGTTACAGCTTCCCCCCATTACCGCATTAACCCCTCGTTCCATGTGTCTCTCCTCAGGCCGGTGATGGTTGGTCCGCTCCAGGAGTCTGAGGTGCGGGAGGTTCCTCCGCCTCCTCTGGACATCGAGGGGGCCCCGGTGTACTCCGTCCGTTCCATCCAGGATTCGAGACGTCGGGTGGGGGTACCTTGTGGAGTGGGAGGGGTACGGTCTGGAGGAGAGGTGCTGGGTTCCGGTGGCGGACATGTTGGACCCTGAAATGCTGCAGGAGTTCCATCGTCTCCGGCCGGATCGCCCGGCGCCTCGCGCTCTGGGTCGTCCCCGAGGCCGGTATCGGCTCAAGTCTACTGTCACGAATTCCGCCGAAGTCGGCTCCCCTCCTTGTTCGGGCGGCGTTCGGCGGTTGACGTCACCGGCCTTCTAGCCATCGCTGCTCCATTTTTCATTGTTCCATTTGTTTTGTCTTGTTCCCCGCACACCTGGTGTACATTCCCTATCAACTGCATATATATTCCTCTGTTCCACCCATGTCTTTGTGTGGGATTGTTTTGTTATGTGTTTCGTATAGACGCGCCTAGCTGTTTTTTCCCCGGGTACTATGTGTCAACCCGGAGTATGTTTAATTGTTAAACATTTTTTGCTTATTTGTGACTTTGTCGCGCTTTGCACTTTTGCCTTTGGCTGGAGGTTTGTTGGAGACTGTTGCGTCCGTCTGTTGTTTGCTTCTGCCGAATAAAGTGTGCGCCTGATCACAACTCTCTGCTTTCCTGCACCTGACTTCAACACCAGTAGCACATACGCTGACAAGTTGACTTAAATCAGATTGAAAATCTATGGCAAGACTTAAAAACGGCTGTCTAGAAATGATCAACAAACAATTTGACAAAGCTTTAATAATAAAAAGTGCAAATATTGTAAAATACAGGTTCACAAACTTTTCCATAAACACAAATAGCTTATTTCTCGGAAATGTGTTTACATCCCTGTTAGTGTCATTTATCCTTTAGCCAAGATAATCCATCCACCTGACTGGTGTGGCAAATCAAGAAGCTTATTAAACAGAATGATCATTACACAGTATGATCAATATCCAGCAACTTTGCACAGACATTGAAGAGGAGTGGGACAACATTCCACAGGCCGCAATCAACAGCCTGATCAACTCTATGTGAAGGAGATGTGTTGCACTGCATGAGGCAAATGGTGGTCACACCACATACTGAATGGTTTTCTGATCCACGCCCATACCTTTTTTTACAGGTATCTGTGACCAACAGATGCATATCTGTATTCCCAGTCATGTGAAATCCATAGATTAGGGCCTAATGCATTTATATAAATTGGCTGATTTCCTTATACGACTAAAATGTGCTTAACGGTAGGCCATCATTGTAAATAAGAATTTGTTCTTAACTGACTTGCCTAGTTAAATAAAGGTTTAAAAATAAAAACATGTAAAAAAAAGCAATGAACTGTAACTCTTTGAAATTGTTGCATTTATATTTTCGTTCAGTATATTTTTGATAGATTACTTCCAGCTATAGTCTATACCGTATTTTAACCCTCAACGGTATGAGGTGAGATCACCGTAATGGGAGACAGGTATGAGGTGAGATCACCATAATGGAAGACAGGTATGAGGTGAGATCACCATAATGGAAGACAGGTATGAGGTGAGATCCCCATAATGGGAGACAGGTATGAGGTGAGATCCCCATAATGGGAGACAGGTATGAGGTGAGATCCCCATAATGGAAGAAAGGTATGAAGTGAGATCCCCATAATGGAAGACAGGTATGAGGTGAGATCCCCATAATGGAAGACAGGTATGAGGTGAGATCACCATAATGGAAGACAGGTATGAGGTGAGATCACCGTAATGGGAGACAGGTATAAGGTGAGATCACCATAATGGAAGACAGGTATGAGGTGAGATCCCCATAATGGAAGACAGGTATGAGGTGAGACCCCATAATGGAAGACAGATATGACGTGAGATCACCATAATGGAAGACAGGTATGAGGTGAGATCACCATAATGGAAGACAGGTACAATAGTTCCACCTGCGAATCCACTGTAAAAGTTCTACAATTATAAATTCTTAAACATTTATGAACTTTAACTAAGTTGCCAGTGTTTCTCTCTCTCTCTCTCACTCACTCTCTCTCCCCCTCCCTCCCTCCCTCCCTCCCTCCCTCCCTCCCTCCCTCCCTCCCTCCCTCCCTCCATCTCCCTCTCCATCTCTCCCTTTCTCCCTCTCCCTCTCTGCGTGTCTCTCTTCACCTCCCTCTCCCTCTCTCCCTCTCCCTTTCTCCCTCTCCATCTCCCTCTCTGTGTGTCTCTCTCTCTCTCCCTCTCCCTCTCTCCCTCTCTATGAGAATGTCAGATCTCATTATTAAAGTCATACAACACATTCTGAATGAAATTGGCTTAATGGTTTTATACAAAACATGCTTTCACTGTGTGTGTGCGCGCTGCTCCTGAAAAGGCTTGGTGTCATATTAGGTGTTATTGTTATATTGATGAGCTGTCAGGTCACCTGTGATACATGTCTTAGGGCGCCGAGAGAGTACATGGAAACTGGCCACAAGTCGAGAGAGTACATGGAAACTGGCCACAAGTCGGGAGAGTACATGGAAACTGGCCACAAGTCGGGAGAGTACATGGAAACTGGCCACAAGTCGAGAGAGTACATGGAAACTGGCCACAAGTCGGGAGAGTACATGGAAACTGGCCACAAGTCGAGAGAGTACATGGAAACTGGCCACAAGTCGGGAGAGTACATGGAAACTGGCCACAAGTCGAGAGAGTACATGGAAACTGGCCACAAGTTGGGAGAGTACATGGAAACTGGCCACAAGTCGAGAGAGTACATGGAAACTGGCCACAAGTCGGGAGAGTACATGGAAACTGGCCACAAGTCGGGAGAGTACATGGAAACTGGCCACAAGTCGGGAGAGTACATGGAAACTGGCCACAAGTCGAGAGAGTACATGGAAACTGGCCACAAGTCGAGAGAGTACATGGAAACTGGCCACAAATCGGGAGAGTACATGGAAACTGGCCACAAGTCTGGAGAGTACATGGAAACTGGCCACAAGTCGGGAGAGTACATGGAAACTGGCCACAAGTCGAGAGAGTACATGGAAACTGGCCACAAGTCGAGAGAGTACATGGAAACTGGCCACAAGTCGGGAGAGTACATGGAAACTGGCCACAAGTCGGGAGAGTACATGGAAACTGGCAACAAGTCGGGTTAGTACATGGAAACTGGCCACAAGGGGCAACAATGAGCTCCGTTACCTTCAAGTAGGCTTTGGTTTTGCTAGGGTGTTGTGGATGGGGATGGCGGATCAGCGTAAGCTGTGTCGGCAGCTCTCCAAAGAGGCAATGTTTGAATAAGGGACATGTGTGTGTGTCTGTTCATGCATGCGTGTGTGCGTATGTGTGTATGTATGTGTATGCATGCGCGTGTGTACGCGTGTGTGTGTGTGACAGGCTCCATGCTGTTCAGTCAGTCTCTGACAGCTCTCCCTCCAGCACAAAGATAATCCTTTTTTGTTTTCTAGAATAAATTAATAAATTATACAGAGAATCCACTCTGGTCTCCTTGGTAGACACTCACTCACACACACTCACTCACACACAATCACACAATTACACACAAACACACACACACCCACATAATCACACCCACATAATCACACCCACATAATCACACCCACATAATCACACACACACACACACACACACACACACACACACACACCACACACACACACACACAATCACACAAACACACACACCCACATAATCACACCCACATAATCACATAATCACACACACACACACACACACACACACACACACACACACACACACACACACACACACACACACACACACACACACACACACACACACACACACACACACACACACTAATTCACCTGATTAAGTAAGAGTTTCTGGTAGCAATGGGAGCATATAGCAGAGGCAAGTGCTGCCAGATTAATTAAGAGTTAATACTAGTGTTAGATTGAAGCTGAGGCTGGTTGTCAGACTGAATTCCCTGAGCAGCATATAGACAAAGTGACAGAATAGCTCCTGTAGAGGAATACATTACTCATGGTAACTCTGCAGTATCACACCAAGCCTGTCATTCAGACTTTACTGTCAAGGATGATTGCTATATTTCCTGAGATACTACTGAAACTTGATGGCTAGGGAAGGAGAGAGTGATGGAAATTAGGGACAAATGAAAACAGAGTGTTCTTTCCATTAACTCACCACTCATATGAATGAATAAACTGTATTCACACAAGGTTTCTAGAAACCCAGCTCTAACCTCTCACTTCACTGTTGCAGTAGAGTTTAGCTGGAGTGTCATGTGCAGATGGAATGTGAATGTGTGTGTGTATGGATGTGAAAGTACCGAATTGTTATACTCCAGTAAAAGTAAAAATACCTTAAAGGAAAATGACTCAAGTAAAAGTGAAAGTCACCCAGTAAAATACTACTTGAGTAAAAAAAAAAAAAAGTATAAAAGTAGTTGGTTTTAAATATACGTAAGTATCAAAAGTATATGTATCCATTTCAAATTCCTTATATAAAGCAAACCAGACGGCACGTTTTTTAAATTTATGGATAGCCAGGGGCATGTTCCAACACTCAAACATAATTTACAAACAAAGCATGTGTTTAGTGAGTCTGCCAGATCAAGGGCATTAGGGATGACCAGGGATGTTCTCTTTATAATTGTGTAAAATAGGCAAATGTCCTGTCCTGCTAAGCATTCAAAATGTAACGAGTACTTTTGGGTGTCAGGGAAAATACATGGAGAAAATAAATATTTATTTTCTTTAGGAATGTAGTGAAGTAAAAGTAAAAGTAGCAAAAAATATAAATACTAAAATATAGTACAGATACCCCAAAAAACTACTTAAGTAGTACTTTAAAGTATTTTTACTTAAGTCCTTTACACCGCTGGTTATTATAACAGTAATAGCTTGAAATAGGCCACATTGACCTGCAGTACTCTGTGGCCATTATTTTGCACCTTCCTCCCCTCAGCAGCCTCCTGTGATTACACCAGAATCAACAATGAACTATACATTGCAGGCTTTAGAGTGAACTCAATGCAGTGTTATAGAGACCAAAAATGACTTCTAGCATTAATTACCGGAATACAGAGCAGGGTAATGGCACTATAATGTAGAACTATAACATAATGAATGACTATACTGTTCCCAACAGCACTATCTTTATCTAGTCCTTACGACCAGGCATCACTTACACATTTGGAATCTTAGGGAGTGTCTGTGTGTGTGTGTGTGTGTGTGTGTGTGTGTGTGTGTGTGTGTGTGTGTGTGTGAATGAGGCATCACGTATTCATTATGTATCCCTATTAGGCCCTGCAGTGGTAATTCGAACTATCTTTAAACACACTGTTCTCAATCACTTAATGCTCACTAAGAGATTTCCTACTCTTTGTTGGAAAGAAAATGCTAATTCATCTCATTGGGTGTTTTACAATATAAAACGGACGCACTTGCATCGATCTAACTAATGCAATAACAGTAAATTGTGTATTTTATAATTGTGTTTGCACGGTAGCAAACCCTCAAACGTGTAATAATGCATTTCTTAGAGAGTAAACAAATAGTTCTTCCATATTGCCCAATAAACAAGCTTGGATACACCCGGACATAGTGTATATAGAGTGTTTACTCCAAAGACATGCTCAATGGCTGCAGCCAATGTCTGACTGTGGACCCCAGGACGAGTAGCTGCTGCTTCTGCAAAAGCTAATGGGGATCCTAATAAGCAAATAATAAACAAATGTATTTTACTTTCAAGTATCATAACCAAACAATTAGTCATCTGTAGTAGTTTATTTACCGTATTCATTATCTTTGACCCACGGACTAATGATAGATGCCTGGCTGGTTAATGACATTGAGAAGATATAGCCTAGCGTGACAGTATAACACGACATGTGTAATGATGTGAAATCGGATTTCGACACCGTACCTAAACCCAAATCTAGATAAGACAAATGAGCCTCCATTGAAGAAGACTGGAGGTTAGTGTTGGAGGGAAAACCTCCACATGTCTATCTCTTCATATATGTCGCATCCCCATTCGCTGTTGAAGAAGTGACTCAAATCACATTTTATTTGTCACGTGCTTCGTAAAACTAACAGTAAAATGCTTACTTAAGGGTTAATTTCCAACAACGCCGAGTTAAAGATAAATATACAGAGATCAAATAAACATTTAAATAGTGAATAACGAATAACAATAAGGAGTAAAAATAACATGGCTACATATAGGGAGTACCAGTACCGAGTCGACGCGCAGGGCTACGAGTGTCACATCCTGACCATAGAAAGCTGTTAGATAATAGACTGAGATAATAGACTGAGCTGTAGCAGCAGCTTATGTGGAACAGTAACAGCAGCATATGTGGTGAGTGTGAACGTGTGTGTGTGTAAAGTCCAGTGTGTCTGTATACAGTCAGTGCAAGAGAGTTAGTTCAAAAAATGGTCAAGGCAGGTAGTCCGCGTAGCCATTTGATTCGCTATTTAGCAGCTTTGTTTAGCAGTCTTATGGCTTGGGGGTAGAAGCTGTTCAGGGTCTTGTTGGTAGCGCTTGCCATGCTGTAACAGAGCAAACAGTTTATGGCTTGGGTGGCCAGGATCTTTTACAATTTTTTGGGCCTTCCTCTCACACTGCCTTGTAAAGAGGTTCTGAATGGCAGGGAGCTCAGCCCCAGTGATGGCCTGGGTCGTACTCACCACTCTCTGTAGCGCCTTGTGGTCGAAGGCCTTGCAGTTGACATACCAAGTGGTGATGCAGCCAGTCAAGATACTCTCAATAGTGCAGCTGTAGAACTTTTTAAAGATCTGAGGGCCCATGTCAAATATTTGCAGGTTCCTGAGGGGGATGAAGCACTGATGTCCCTTTTCAAAACTGTGTGTCTTAATTTCTTAGTGATGTGGACACAGATGAACTTGAAACTCCACGACAGCCCCATCAATGAGGATGGGGGCGTGCACTCCCCTCCTTTTCCTGTAGTCCACGATCAGCTGCTTTGTCTTGCTGACGTTGAGCGAGAGGTTTTTGTCCTAACACCACACTGTCAGGTCTCTGACCTCCTCCCTGTATGCTGCCTCATCGTCCTACCACCGTCGTGTTGTCAACAAAATAAATTATAGTGTTGGAGTCGCGGGCAGCCACGCAGTCGTGGGTGAACAGGGAGTACTAATCACACACCCCTGAGGGGACCCCTTGTTGATGGTCAACGTGGCAGAAGTGTTGCTGCCTACCCTCGCCGCCTGGGGGCGTCCCGTCAGGAAGTCCAGGATCTAGTTGCAGAGAAAGGTGTTCAGTCCCAGGGTCCTTAGCTTGGTGATGAGCTTGGAGGGGAATGCTGAGCTGTAGTCAACAAACAGCATTCTTAAATAGGTATTCCTTTTCTCCAAGTGGTTGAGGGCAGTGTGGAGTGCAATAGAGATTGCGTCATCTGTGGATCTGTTGGGGTAGTATGAGGATTGGAGTGGGTCCAGTGTGTCTGGGATGATGATGTTGATGTGAGCCATGACCAGCCTGTCAAAGTATTTCATGGGTATAGATGTGAGTCCTACGGGACGATAGTCATTTAGGCAGGTTACCTTGCGATTCTTGGGCACGGGGACTATGGTGGTCCGCTTGAAACAAGTTGGTATTACAGACCGGGTCAGGGATAGGTTGAAAATGTCAGTGAAGACATTGCATGATCTGAGTATGGGTCCTACTGTTAACTTGTTCAAAGGTCTTACTCACATAAGCCACAGTCGTCCGGAACAGTTGGTGCTCTCATGCATGGTTCAGTGTTGCTTGCCTCGAAGCGAGCATTGAAGGCATTTAGGTCGAGTAGGCGCTGTGCATCTGAAAGCTGGGTGTCCCTTTGTAATCCATGATAGTTTTCAAACCCTGCTACATCCGTCGCGCGTCAGAGCAGGCGTGGTAGTAAACGTTATCTAGAGTTTTGTCGCCTCTAGTTGCACAGGTGACATGCTGGTAAAAAAGACATTAAACAGATTTCAGTTACCCTGCATTAAAATCACAGGCTACGACAAACACCACCTATGAAAGTGCATTTTCTTTTTTTCTTATCGCACTATACAGCTATTGGAGTGCGGTCTTAGTGCCAGCGTCGGTTATGGTGGAGAATAAACAGCTATGAAAAATATAGATGAAAACTCTCTTGGTAAATGGTCTGCAAAATATGATGAGGTATTCTAACTCAGGCGAGCAAAAACTCGAGACTTCCTTAACTTTAGAGATCATGCACCAGCTGTTGTTACCAAAGAGACACACCCCTCCTCCCTTCGTCTACCCGAGTCTGCCAGCCAGTCTTGCCGATGCATAGAAAAACTAGCGAGACTTATATATCCATGGCCTCGTTCAGCCACGACTCAGAGAAAACACAGGATATTACAGTTTTTAAGGTCCCGTTGATAGGATAGTCTCGAACAGAGCATATCCAGTTTGTTCTCCAGTAAATGCACGTTTGCCAAGAGAACAGAAATGCAATGGCGGTCTACTTGCTTGCCGACGTAGTCTCATCAGGGTGCCGGCTCCCCTGCCTCTCTTTCACCCCTGCTTTTTCTTTCGAGTCCCAGGGATTAGTGCCTGGTCCGGAGTAAGAAGAATGTCCAGAGATGCCGACACGTTGAAGTAGACATTTTCATCGAATCGAGGTTAGTGATCGCTTTTTCTGATGTCCAGAAGCTTTTTTTGGTCATAGGAAATGATGGCGGAGACATTATGTACGAAAAAGTTAAGATCAGGGTAAAAAACACAAAATAGCAGAATATGCGAGGTGCCCGTAAAACGGCTGCTATCCACTGCAGCACCATGTACGCTTTCTGGAGTCCACACAAAACATGACAACATACAGAATACTAATGGACACTAATGAACAGGAACAGCAACACACACAAAAAAACTAGGAACACTAAAACTAAAGAACAATACAAATACACAAAAAAAGAAGAAGAAAGATAAAATAAAGAAAAATAAATGTATGAATAATACATGTGTATTTATGTGTCTATCTGTTAATATGTCAAATCAAATCAAATTTTATTAGTCACATGCGTCGAATACAACAGGTGCAGAGGGAGGTGTTCACCTTACATTGAAATGGTTACTTACAAGCCCCTAACGAACAATGCAGTTTCAAAAAAATACGGATAAGAACAAGAGATAAAAGTAACAAGTAATTATAGAGCAGCAGTAAAATAACAATAGCGAGACTATATACAGGGGGTTACTGATACAGGATCAATGAGCGGGGGCACCGGTTAATTGAGCTAATATGTACATGTAGGTAGAGTTATTAAAGTGACTATGCACAGATGATAACAACATAGAGTATGTACCTGTCTGTTTCTGTATTTGTATATTTTCTGTAAGTTTGTGTACTGAACACAGATGTGTGTGTATCTGTGTGTGTGTGTGTGTTTGTGTGCACGTGCATGTCCATGCGTGTGTGTGTGCATGTGTGTATATATCCATAGTCTTACCAGTATTGTTACCCAGTCCCCTCATAGGTCCTTTGTGATAGAGGTTGACTCTGTCCTCATAGGGGGGCTCTATGTGGTGGTCAGAGGATCCTAGGGGACGCAGATCTGGACCACAGTGGCTATGCTGACTACTGTATGAACCCCTGCAACCTGGAGAGGGGGAGGGATAGAGGGAGATGAAGAGAGATAGAGAGAGAGAGAGAGAGAGAGAGAGAGAGAGGGAGACAGAGAAAGATATCAGCCCTGAGTGTTGACTTGGTTTTCTCCAGCCGAATGTAATTGAAACTACACCACTTCCAGAAAGAGATCCACCCTCTCCTCTCCTTCTATTCATTATAATTTCAGTGAGAGCTACATGTCTGTTTCTGTCCTCATAGTCTTTTCCAGCCTCTACTCCAATAGCATCTACTACCCTCTACTAGCCTCTACTAGCCTACAGTAAATTAGTCTCTTCTAGCCTAAATTAGGCTCTAGACGCCCGAAATATATATATGTAAATATTTTTTTACGTTTTACCTTTATTTAACCAGGTAGGCTAATTGAGAACAAGTTCTCATTTACAACACAGAGTTACACATGGAATAAACAAACATACAGTCAATAATACAGTAGAAAAAGTCTATATACAGTGTGTGCATTTAGGTACGTTAAGGGAGGTAAGGCAATAAATAGGCCATGGTGGGGAAGTAATTACAATATACCAATTAAACACTGGAATGGTAGATGTGCAGAGGATAAATGTGCAAGTAGAGGTATTGGGGTGCATAAGAGCAAGATAAATAAATAAACACAGTATGGGGATGAGGTGGTTGGATGGGCAATTTACAGATGGGCTGTGTACAGGTGCGGTGATCTGTGAGCTGCTCTGACAGCTGGTGCTTAAAGTTAGTGAGGGAGATATAAGTCTCCAGCCTCAGTGATTTTTGCAGTTCGTTCCAGTCATTGGCAGCAGAGAACTGGAAGGAAAGATGGCCAAAGGACGAATTGGCTTTAGGGGTGACCAGTGAAATATACCTGCTGGAGCGCGTGCTACGGGTGGATGCTGCTATGGTGACCAGTGAGCTGAGATAAGGCGGGGCTTTACCTAGCAAAGACTTGTAGATGACCTGGAGCCAGTCGGTTTGGCGATGAGTATGAAGTGAGGGCCAGCCAACAAGAACGTACAGATCGCAGTGGTGGGTAGTATATGGGGCTTTGGTAATAAAACGGATGGCACTGCATCCAATTTGCTGAATAGAGTGTTGGGGGCTATTTTGTAAATTACATCGCCGAAATCGAGGATCGGTAGGATTGTCAGTTTTTTGAGGATATGTTTGGCAGCATGAGTGAAGGATGCTTTGTTGCGAAATAGGAAGCCGATTCTAGATTTCATTTTTGGATTGGAGATGCTTGAGTGTGAGTCTGGAAGGAGAGTTTACAGTCTAACCAGACACCTAGGTATTTGTAGTTGTCCACATATTCTAAGTCAGAACCATCCAGAGTAGTGATGCTGGACGGGCGGGCAGGTGCAGGCAGCGATCGGTTGAAGAGCATGCATTTAGTTTTACTTGCATTTATGAGCAGTTGGAGGCCACGGAAGGAGAGGTTTATGGCATTGAAGCTTGTCTGCAGGTTAGTTAACACAGTGTCCAAAGAAGGGCCAGAAGTATACAGAATGGTTTTGTCTGCGTAGTGGTGGATCAGAGAATCACCAGCAGCAAGAGCGACATCATTGATGTATACAGAGAAGAGAGTTGGCCCAAGAGTTGAACCCTGTGGCACCCCCATAGAGACTGCCAGAGGTCCGGACAACAGGCCCTCCGATTTGACACACTGCACTCAATCAGAGAAGGAGTTGGTGGACCAGTCGAGGCAGTCATTTGAGAAACCAAGGCTGTTGAGTCTGCCGATAAGAATGTGGTGATTGACAGAGTCGAAAGCCTTGGCCAGGTCGATGAAGACGGCTGCACAGTACTGTCTTTTATCGATGGTGGTTATGATATCGTTTAGGACTCTTAGGACCAGCTCTGAAACCAGATTGCATAGCGGAGAAGGTAGGGTGGGATTCTAAATGGTCGGTAATCTGTTTGTAAACTTGGCTTTCGAAGACCTTAGAAAGGCAGGACAGGATAGATATAGGTCTGTAGCAGTTTGGGTCTAGAGTGTCTTCCCCTTTGAAGAGGGGGATGACCACGGCAGCTTTCCAATCTTTGGGAATCTCAAATGATACGAAAGTCAGGTTGAACAGGCTAGTAATAGGGGTTGCAACAATTTCGGCAGATCATTTGAAAATATGTCTCTACTGATACAGATATAAGTCTCTACTAGCCTATATTAGTCTCTACATTTTTCATTGAAATTTTAGACATTTAGCAGACGCTCTTATCCAGAGCGACTTACAGTAGTGAATGCATACATTTCATAATTTTTTTTCTTTTTGTACTGGTCCCCCGTGGGAATCGAACCCACAACCCTGGCGTTGCAAACACCATGCTCTACCAACTGAGCCTATATTAGTCCCTACTAGCCTATATTAGGCTCTACTAGCCTCTACTAGTCTATAACAGCCTCTACTAGCCTATATTAGTCCCTACTAGCCTATATTAGTCCCTACTAGCCTATATTAGTCCCCACTAGCCTATATTAGTCCCTACTAGCCTATATTAGTCTCTGCTAGCCTATATTAGTCTCTACTAGCCTCTACTAGCCTCCTCTACTAGCCTATAACAGCCTTTACTAGCCTATATTAGTCTCTACTAGCCTATATTAGTCTCTGCTAGCCTCTACTATCCTCTAATAGTCTCTACTATCCTCTAATAGTCTCTACTATCCTATATTATTCTCTACTAGCCCACAGTATATTTGCCTCTACTATCCTCTACTATCCTCTAATATATTCTACGAGCTTCTGATATTTTCTATTAGCCTCTACTGGCCTATATTATCCGCTACTAGCCTATATTAGCCTCTACCAGCCTCTTCTAGCCTCTGCTAGCCTCTAATAGCCTATAATAGCCTACAGTGTATTAGTCTGAACTAGCCTCTAATATCCTTTACTGGCCTCTAATGGTCTCTATGTAGGCTCTACTAGCCTCTTCTAGCCTAGAGTATATTAGTCTCTACTAGCCTATGTTAGTCTCTACTAGCCTACATTAGTCTCTACTAGCCTATATTAGCCTCTACTAGCCTCTTCTAACCTCTACTATCCTCTAATAGCCTACAGTATATTAGTCTCCACTAGCCTCTAATATCCTCTCCTAGACTCTAATAGCCTCTAAAATCCTCTACCAGCCTCTACTAGCTTCTACTAGCCTCTACTAGCCTATAATACCCTCTACTAGTCTATATTAGTCTCTGCTAGTCTATATTAGTCCCTACTAGCCTATATTAGTCTCTACTAGCCTATATTAGTCTCTACTAGTCTATATTAGTCTCTGCTAGTCTATATTAGTCCCTACTAGCCTATATTAGTCTCTACTAGTCTATATTAGTCTCTGCTAGCCTATATTAGTCCCTACTAGCCTATATTAGTCTCTACTAGCCTATATTAGTCTCTACTAGTCTATATTAGTCTCTGCTAGTCTATATTAGTCCCTACTAGCCTATATTAGTCCCTACTAGTCTATATTAGTCTCTGCTAGCCTATATTAGTCCCTACTAGCCTATATTAGTCTCTACTAGCCTATATTAGTCTCTACTAGTCTATATTAGTCTCTGCTAGTCTATATTAGTCCCTATTAGCCTATATTAGTCCCTACTAGCCTATATTAGTCTCTACTAGTCTATATTAGTCTCTGCTAGTCTATATTAGTCCCTACTAGCCTATATTAGTCTCTACTAGTCTATATTAGTCTCTGCTAGCCTATATTAGTCCCTACTAGCCTATATTAGTCTCTACTAGCCTATATTAGTCCCTACTAGCCTATATTAGTCTCTGCTAGCCTATATTAGTCTCTACTAGCCTATATTAGCCTCTACTAATCTCTAATAGTCTCTTATAGCCTCTAATATCCTCTACTAGCTTCTACTAGCCTCTACCAGTATATCATACCCTCGCCTATATTAGTCTCTACTAGCCTATATTAGTCTCTACTAGCCTATATTAGTCTCTACTAGCCTATATTAGTCCCTACTAGCCTATATTAGTCTCTACTAGCCTATATTAGTCTCTACTAGCCTATATTAGTCTCTACTAGACTATATTAGACTATACTAGCCTCTAATAGGCTCTACTATCCCACAGTATATTAGCCTCTAATATCTTCTACTAGGCTCTAATAGATTCTACTAGGCTCTAATATTCTCTAATAGGCTCTACTGGCCTATATTAGTCTCTACTAGCCTAAATTAGTATCTACAATCCTCGATTAGCCTCTACTAGACTCTTCTAACCTCTAATATCCTCTAATATCCTCTAATATTCTATATTAGCCTCCACTGGCCTATATTATCCGATACTAGCCTATATTAGCCTCTACTAGCCTCTACTATCCTCTAATATTCTCTACTAGCCTCTAATAGCCTCTACTAGCCTACAGTATATTAGTCTCTACTAGCCTATATTCTTCTCTACTAGCCTATATTAGACTATATTATCCTCTAATAGGCTCTACTAGCCTCTAATATACTCTACTAGCCTCTTATATACTCTACTAGCCTCTAATAGCATCTAATAGCATCTATTAGCCTCTACTAGCCTTCAGTATATTAGCCTCTACTAGCCTCTAATATTATCTAATAGGCTCCAATAGCCTCTACTAGCCTACAGTATATTAGTCTCTACTAGCCTTATTAGTCTCCACTAGACTTATTAGGCTCTACTCACCGATATTAATCCCTACTAGCCTTTATTAGTCCCTACTAGCTATTAGTCTCTGACAGCCTCTACTAGACTCTACTAGCCTATAGTATATTATCCTCTACCACCCTCTAATATCCTCTACTAGCGTCTAATAGCCTCTACTAGACTCTAATAGCCTCTAATATCCTCTACTAATCTGCATTATATTAGCTCTACTAGCCTCTAATATCCTCTACTAGTCTTCTATTAGCCTATAATAGCCTATATTTGTCTCTACTTGTCTATATTAGCCTCTACGAGCCAATATTAGTCTTTACCTGCCTATATACCTGCCTCCACTAGACTATATTTGTCTCTACTAGCCTGTCTTCTCCAGTCTACTATACCACCCCTCCAGAACCTTTAGTCCTGTCTTCTCCAGTCTACTATACCACCCCCCCAGAACCTCTAGTCCTGTCTTCTCCAGTCTACTATACCACCCCCCAGAACCTCTAGTCCTGTCTTCTCCAGTCTACTATACCACCCCCCCAGAACCTCTAGTCCTGTCTTCTCCAGTCTACTATACCACCCCCCCAGAACATCTAGTCCTGTCTTCTCCAGTCTACTATACCACCCCCCCAGAACCTCTAGTCCTGTCTTCTACAGTCTACTATACCACCCCCCCAGAACCTCTAGTCCTGTCTTCTACAGTCTACTATACCACCCCCCCAGAACCTCTAGTCCTGTCTTCTCCAGTCTACTATACCACCCCCCCCAGAACCTCTAGTCCTGTCTTCTCCAGTCTACTATACCACCCCCCCAGAACCTCTAGTCCTGTCTTCTCCAGTCTACTATACCACCCCCCCAGAACCTCTAGTCCTGTCTTCTCCAGTCTACTATACCACCCCCCAGAACCTCTAGTCCTGTCTTCTCCAGTCTACTATACCACCCCCCAGAACCTCTAGTCCTGTCTTCTCCAGTCTACTATACCACCCCCCCAGAACCTCTAGTCCTGTCTTCTCCAGTCTACTATACCACCCCCCCAGAACCTCTAGTCCTGTCTTCTCCAGTCTACTATACCACCCCCCCAGAACCTCTAGTCCTGTCTTCTCCAGTCTACTATACCACCCCCCCAGAACCTCTAGTCCTGTCTTCTCCAGTCTACTATACCACCCCCCAGAACCTCTAGTCCTGTCTTCTCCAGTCTACTATACCACCCCCCCCAGAACCTCTAGTCCTGTCTTCTCCAGTCTACTATACCACCCCCCCAGAACCTCTAGTCCTGTCTTCTCCAGTCTACTATACCACCCCCCCAGAACCTCTAGTCCTGTCTTCTCCAGTCTACTATACCACCCCCCCCAGAACCGCTAGTCCTGTCTTCTCCAGTCTACTATACCACCCCCCCAGAACCTCTAGTCCTGTGTTCTCCAGTCTACTATACCACCCCCCCAGAACCTCTAGTCCTGTCTTATCCAGTCTACTATACCACCCCCCCAGAACCTCTAGTCCTGTATTCTCCAGTCTACTATACCACCCCCCCAGAACCTCTAGTCCTGTCTTCTCCAGTCTACTATACCACCCCCCCAGAACCTCTAGTCCTGTCTTCTCCAGTCTACTATACCACCCCCCCAGAACCTCTAGTCCTGTCTTCTCCAGTCTACTATACCACCCCCCCAGAACCTCTAGTCATGTCTTCTCCAGTCTACTATACCACCCCCCCAGAACCTCTAGTCCTGTCTTCTCCAGTCTACTATACCACCCCCCCAGAACCTCTAGTCCTGTCTTCTCCAGTCTACTATACCACCCCCCCAGAACCTCTAGTCCTGTATTCTCCAGTCTACTATACCACCCCCCCAGAACCTCTAGTCCTGTCTTCTCCAGTCTACTATACCACCCCCCAGAACCGCTAGTCCTGTCTTCTCCAGTCTACTATACCACCCCCCCAGAACCTCTAGTCCTGTCTTCTCCAGTCTACTATACCACCCCCCCAGAACCTCTAGTCCTGTCTTCTCCAGTCTACTATACCACCCCCCAGAACCTCTAGTCCTGTCTTCTCCAGGGTACAATGGGATATTATTGGAAAACTCTCCATACACATGAACACACATACACACCACACACTTGGCTCATTTTCCCAATGAGGTTAAACCCCGGACAGTGAGAGGCCTGAATCTGTCCAGCACCATTAGAGAGGACAAGCGGACAAGCGATCCCCCAGTGTGTCTACACTGGGGGATCGGGAGGAAATGTGTGTCTACACTGGGGGATCGGGAGGAAATGTGTGTCTACACTGGGGGATCGGGAGGAAATGTCATCAACGGATGAAGAGGGAACTCATGAGAGACGGACGAGGAGAGAGGTAGGGGGATGAGGAGAGAGGTAGGGGGATGAGGAGAGAGGTAGGGGGATGAGGAGAGACGGACGAGGAGAGAGGTAGGGGGATGAGGAGAGACGGACGAGGAGAGAGGTAGGGGGATGAGGAGAGACGGACGAGGAGAGAGGTAGGGGGATGAGGAGAGACGGACGAGGAGAGAGGTAGGGGGATGAGGAGAGACGGACGAGGAAAGAGGTAGGGGGATGAGGAGAGACGGATGAGGAGGAGAGGAGAGAGGGATGAGGAGAGAGTGATAGGGATAGGGATGAGGAGAGTAGAGAGGGAGTGTGGAGAGAGGGATGAGGAGACAGGGATGAGAAGAGAGGGGGAGGAATAGAGGGAGGAGGAGAGGAGAGAGGGATGAGGAGAGGAGAGAGGGATGAGGAGAGATGAGGGGGAGGCAGAGAGAGGGATGAGGAGAGAGGGATGAGGGGAGAGGATGAGAGAGTGAGGAGGAGAATGTCAGTGGCGCTACAACAGTAGATAGTGTTCCTGACAGCGATATTTCTATAGTGTATATTGTGCTGATCCCCAGTGATAGAGAGGGTCATTTACTATGCTGCTGTGTAGGGAGGACAGAGATGTTGTAATGTACTGTAATATCTATAGAGCACATTGTCTAACGGCAGCAATAAAAATAGTAGGATGTAAAACGACCTTTTCCACATTGTATGTGTTTCCCCTTCCTCTTGGCAGGAGTCCCGGAACACAGACACCTATGACCTTTCCTTACTGAACGCTTGTTAATTACACCGCTTCACAAATGTATGGCAAGGCCTGCCTGGGAGGATGAGAGGAGTGAAGATGGAGAGGAGAGGGAAGGGGGGGTGAGAGAGAGAGAGAGAGAGAGAGAGAGAGAGAGACAGAAAGAGAGGGGGGAGTGTGTGTGTGTGTGTGTGTGTGCGAGAGAGAGAACTAAGACTAGATAATTAGTTATAAACTGAAGGAAGCTGCCTCCCTTTGACACTCCACTGATGGTTATTTACAAAAATAAGTGTTTGAATGTGGACAGAAAAGAGGAGAGAGGATGAAGGGAATAGAGAAAAGGAGAGCACTAATTAGAGTAATGGACAC
Organism: Salmo trutta; assembly: GCF_901001165.1. Classification (NCBI taxonomy): domain Eukaryota; kingdom Metazoa; phylum Chordata; class Actinopteri; order Salmoniformes; family Salmonidae; genus Salmo; species Salmo trutta. Next base: position 10,235,086 of record NC_042962.1, on the reverse strand, counting down.
ACTCCTTTATTGCCTGTTTCATTTTTGTCATCCACCTCTCTTCTCCTCCTCTCTTCCCTCCCTTCTTTGATGTCTCATGGACACTAACTGAGTCACTGCTGAGGCTCCCCAAATCAAAGTGTACAACTGAAGTTAGGAGGGAGGGATGGGTGGATGGATGGAGAGAGGGTTGGAGAGAGGGAGAGAGGGAACTGGCCTCCCATGACACTATATACAGTCAGGAAAACACAAGGAGGAGAAAAGAAAAGGAATATGCAAAAAAGTCCCCTGCTGCCTGTGTTCTGCTCTTAACTTCCTGTCTGTGTGCTAAAAAGGAAACATGGACGGTATTATAATAAGGTACTGTATAAATATGATGAGAAAACCACAGCACGGCACCACTAAGTAATTATTTAGCCCGCTGCTCCTGGGGATTTACCTCTTTCTATAAACAAAGGCATTGAAGTTCTTACTTTGATGTTTCTGCTCAATGTCAATGACTATCAAACTTCTGAATTAAGACTTTATTATGATTAAACGAGTAGCTGGCGCAACACAACCCAAACATTCAGTACGGCAGTCATGCTAGAGCTAGAAGTGTGGGTTCACTGTCAGCTCCCATCTTGTTTCAAAAGAAGAAATAAATTATATGCTAAGAATAATAGCGCTTCACAATTCTGACAATGGAATTTAGTCTAATCTCTGGAACTGATGGAATAGAAAATGACCTGACAACAGCTAAGGCCATCTCATAGAATGTGTCTACATTCATGTCAACAGAACTCTCTGCAAACAGCACAACCTTGGCCTGTGTTCTGTTCTCTACAACGAGCCCATTGAAGCATCTGTATAAATGCATGTTTTTAGAAGAGACGACATTCCACAAACACACACACAGGAAACATGGATGGTATTATAATACGGTTCTATAAATATCATCATAAAACCACAGCGCAGCACCTTAGTGTAGAACGATGGGTCTGTTATTGGGCCACACCCCCCTCCCTAGTGCCACACCCCCATCCCTAGTGTCACACCCCCATCCCTAGTGTCACACCCCTATCCCTAGTGCTACACCCCCATCCCTAGTGTCACACCCCCATCCCTAGTGTCACACCCCCATCCCTAGTGCCACACCCCCATGACTAGTGTCACACCCCCATCCCTAGTGCCACACCCCCATCCCTAGTGCCACACCCCCATCCCTAGTGCCACACCCCCATCCATAGTGCCACACCCCCATCCATAGTGCCACACCCCCATCCCTAGTCACCCCATCGCTAGTGCCACACCCCCATCCCTAGTGCCACACCCCCATCCATAGTGCCACACCCCCATCCATAGTCACCCCATCGCTAGTGCCACACCCCCATCCATAGTGCCACACCCCCATCCCTAGTCACCCCATCGCTAGTGCCACACCCCCATCCCTAGTGTAACACCCCATCCCTAGTGCCACACCCTCATCCCTAGTGCCACACCCCTATCCCTAGTGCCACACCCCCATCCATAGTGCCACACCCCCATCCATAGTCACCCCATCGCTAGTGCCACACCCCCATCCATAGTGCTACACCCCCATCCCTAGTCACCCCATCGCTAGTGCCACACCCCCATCCATAGTGCCACACCCCCATCCCTAGTCACCCCATCCCTAGGGTCACACCCCCATCCCTAGTGTCACACCCCCATCCCTAGTGCTACACCCCCATCCCTAGTGCTACACCCCCATCCCTAGTGCCACACCCCCATCCCTAGTGCCACACCCCCATCCCTAGTGTCACACCCCCATCCCTAGTGCCACACCCCCAGCCCTAGTGCCACACCCCCATCCCTAGTGCCACAACCCCATCCATAGTGCCACACCCCCATCCATAGTGCCACACCCCCATCCATAGTAACCCCATCGCTAGTGCCACACCCCCATCCATAGTGCCACACCCCCATCCCTAGTGCTACACCCCCATCCCTAGTAACCCCATCGCTAGTGCCACACCCCCATCCATAGTGCCACACCCCCATCCCTAGTGCTACACCCCCATCCCTAGTCACCCCATCGCTAGTGCCACACCCCCATCCCTAGTGTCACACCCCCATCCTTAGTCACCCCATCGCTAGTGCCACACCTCCATTCCTAGTGCCACACCCCCATCTCTAGTGGCTGCATTATTACTTGCCACATGACCTTAAATTATACCGATTTGTTTTTCTCGGTCGTCCATGCTATTTCAATATTTAATAATACGGAATTTGGTGGCATATACAATAAAATCAATGTGTATTTTTCACCATGTAAGGTACAATTCAACATGAGAAAACGGCCTTCTTGGTATGTGTGCTGGGATATAAGGGAATAGGGTGTATTCTTATTTATCAGGATGCCTACACATCTGCTGTTACTACTGTAGGTAGCAGCATAGGCCTCTCTAACTCAGCTCCTCTTTAAATATTACATTTCTCCTTTTTTTATGTAAATCTTGCAAGAAAACCACATCTGCTGACAATCTCTTTAAGTGTTCGAGAACCATTCACATTCCATGTGATAAGTTGGATTTTGTTGGTCTTTACTTGTCTAAAATAAACTGTTGACCTTTATCTGTTTCGTCTTTCATTGAAGAACCTGATAAAAACATTTTAGCGGTGGGCGGTGGGAGGATCATAGTATAAATACATAGTTATTGTATACATTACATAGAAAGAGCATGTGAGCTGAGCAGACATTTAACAGAAAACAGACAAAGAAAACATAAAGTAAAGTGTTCTTTGAGGCGCTGTGCCTTTTTAGGCCTTTTAAGCTCCAGCTCCTCTCCTAATGTAGCAGACGTCTGTGGATTATCATTGTACATTATCATTGTACATTACACTGGAGAAAGACTGCCACCGAAATACTGTAGTCAGTTTGTATTGCATTGTAAATTAAATTAAAATATAGCGGCTGGTGGGGTCTACTTGGGAAGGGTGGGTCCACCGAGAGACTGACGTGAGTTGAGTGGAGGCCCCTCACACACACCTCAGAGGAGTGTCTGATGCCTCCCAGTCAGTCCATCCCAATCCCCCGGATAAAGCCCCTCTCCACTCTCACCAATAACCACCATTGAATCTTAGTTAAAACCTGTTGGGGCTAGGGGGCAGTATTTGCACGGCCAGATAAAAAACGTACCCGATTTAAACTGGTTACTACTCTTGCCCAGAAATGAGAATATGCATAGAATTAGTAGATTTGGATAGAAAACACTCTAAAGTTTCTAAAACCGTTTGAATGGTGTCTGTGAGTATAACAGAACTCATATGGCAGGCCAAAACCTGAGAAGATTTCATACAGGAAGTGCCCTGTCTGACAATTTCTTGTCCTTCTGTTGCATCTCTATCAAAAATACAGCATCTGTGCTGTAACGTGACACTTTCTAAGGCTCCCATTGGCTCTCTAAAGCCGCCAGAAAGTGTAATGGGGTCTCTGCTGTCTCTGGGCGAAGAACAGCAGGAGAGTTTGTGAGTGGTCAGCCTGGGGACAGTGAAACTGAGATGCGCATTCACGAGAATTCTAAAAAAAATTCTTTCAGCCTTTGAATGAATACAACGTTGTCCGGTTGGAATATTTTCGCTATTTTACGAGAAAAATACATAAAAATTGATTTTAAACAGTGTTTGACATGCTTCTAAGTACGGTAATGGAATATTTTGAATTTTTTTGTCACGAAATGCGATCGCGCATCACTCTTCGAATAGTGACCTAAACGCACGAACAAAACGGAGCTATTTGAATATAACTATGGATTATTCGGAACCAAAACAACATTTGTTGTTGAAGTAGAAGTCCTGGGAGTGCATTCTGACGAAGAACAGCAAAGGTAATCCAATTTTTCTAATAGTAATTCTGAGTTTAGTGAGTCCCAAACTTGGTGTGTGTCAAAATAGCTAGCCGTGATGGCCGAGATATGTACTCAGAATATTGCAAAATGTGCTTTCGCGGAAAAGCTATTTTAAAATCTGACACCGCGATTGCATAAAGGAGTTCTGTATCTATAATTCTTAAAATAATTGTTATGTATTTTGTGAACGTTTACCATAAGTAATTTAGTAAATTCACCGGAAGTTTTCGGTGGGTATACTAGTTCTGAACATCACATACAAATGTAAAAAGCTGGTTTTAGATATAAATATGAACTTGATTGAACAAAACATGCATGTATTGTATAACATAATGTCCTAGGAGTGTCATCTGATGAAGATCTTCAAAGGTTAGTGCTGCATTTAGCTGTGGTTTTGGTTTTTGTGACATATATGCTTGCTTGGAAAATGGCTGTATGATTATTTTTGGCAGGGTACTCTCCTGACATAATCTAATGTTTTGCTTTCGCTGTAAAGCCTTTTTGAAATCGGACAATGTGGTTAGATTAACGGGAGTCTTGTCTTCAAAATGGTGTAAAATAGTCATATGTTTGAGAAATTGAAGTTATAGCATTTTTGAGGCATTTGTATTTCGCGGCACGCGATTAAACTGGCTGTTGACTAGGGTGGGACACAAGCGTCCCACCTAGCCCAGGGAAGTTAAAATAACAAGGAATAATAATGATCGACATCATCTCCTAATCTGTCCAGAACTAATTTTACAGTAACGTTTTGCAAGTAACAAAAATGCATTCAATTACATTGTCGTATAGTTAAATCCTTTCTTCTCTCTTTCCTAAGCTAAACCCAACCCCATCCCAACCCCCATCTCAGTTTGCCACCCCCCATTACCACACCCAAGCCAAGCTTGTCCCAACCTCCCATCCATGCACACCTAAGCTAAGCTTGTCCCTACCTCCCAGTCTTGCCCACCCTTATCCTCCCGAGCCAAAATTGTTCCAACCTCCCAGCCTTGCCCATCCTTATCCTTCCAAGCCAAGCTTGTCCCAACCTCCCAGCCTTGCCCATCCTTATCCTTCCAAGCCAAGCTTGTCCCAACCTCCCAGCCTTGCCCACCCTTATCCTCTCAATCCAAGCTTGTCCAACCTCCCAGCCTTGCCCATCCTTATCCTTCCAAGCCAAGCTTGTCCCAACCTACCAGCCTTGCCCACCCTTATCCTTCCAAGCCAAGCTTGTCCCAACCTACCAGCCTTGCCCACCCTTATCCTCCCAAGCCAAGCTTGTCCCAACCTCCCATCTTTTTCCACCCTCCCCACCTCTTGGACATACTTACACCCATCCGTCGACTTACTTAGCCGTTCTCATTCATTCACGCCCAACATCTACCCTATGCATTCTCTCCCACCCTCCGACATATCATATTCAGTATCCCTCACTCTTCCCTCACCCTCCAAAATGTCATATTCAGCATCCCTCACTCTTCTCTCACCCTCCCATTCATATACACAAACGCACTCTCTCACACACATCCACAGCTACACACGTGTACACAACTAGGAGCGTGGCTGTCTGGAAATTGGCCAGTGATGGTCAAGCAAATAACTGTCGGTCTCACGGTAATTGACCGTTAATTAACATAAACACATTTAGCATCTCCTGGCTTCAACTTCCTACAAGCCACTGATGAAGACCTTTGAAAGAAATCTACATTTTAAAAAGTCTAATAAATCCATGTATTATAGCCTACACCTTCACCATAAATATATGATTTATTTTAGACAGGTCGAAAGAAACATGATATGAAGAAAATGTAGTCTATTTTAGAAGAACAGAATAGCATACTCTGAGTTGTCCTTATGTTAGGTCCTAATCTGGCTACTAGTTCATTTAGCAGACAAGATTTACTTAGAATTCCGTGGCATCATTTTATAGTGTTATTATAGTTTTTGTATTATATGACCACCTTTTCTCCCCAATTTCGTGGTTTTGGTAGTTACAGTCTTGTCTCATCGCTGCAACTCCCATACGGACTCGGAAGAGGCGAAGGTCGAGAGCCGTGCGTCCTCCGAAACACCACACAGCCAAGCAGCACTACTTTTTGACACAATGCCCACTTAACCCGAAAGCCAGCCGCACAAATGTGTCGGAGGAAACGCTGTACACTATGGCGACCGTGTCAGCGTGCATTGTGCCCGGCCCGCCACAGGAATCACTAGTGCGCGATGAACATCCCTGCCGGGATCATCCCTGCCAAACCCTCCCCTAACCCGGATGACACTGGGCCAATTGTGCGTTGCCGCATGGGTCTCCCGGTCGTGGCCGGCTGCGACAGAGCCTGGACTGGAACCAGGCTCTCTAGTAGCACAGCTAGTACTGCGATGCAGTGACTTAGACCACTGCGCCACTCGGGAGGCCATTTTATATTATTTTTGTATGTGTATTATTATGGATCCCCATTAAAGCTACTCTTCCTGTGGTCCAGCAAAATTAAGGCAGTTTATACAATTTTAAAAACATTACTATACATTCACAGTTTTCACAACACACTGTGTGCCCTCAGGCCCCTACTCCCCCACTACCACATATCTACAGTACTACATCCATGTGTGTGTGTGTGTGTGTGTGTGTGTGTGTGTGTGTGTGTGTGTGTGTGTGTGTGTGTGTGTGTGTGTGTGTATATATGTTATCGTGTGAGTGTGTGTGTGTGTGTGTGTGTGTGTGTGTGTGTGTGTGTGTGTGTGTGTATAGTGTGTATGTTATCGTGTGTGTGTGTGTGTGTGTGTGTGTGTGTGTGTGTGTTTGTGTGTGTGTGTGTGTGTGTGTGTGTGTGTGTGTGTGTGTGTGTGTGTGTGTGTATAGTGTGTATGTTATCGTGTGTGTGTGTGTGTGTGTGTGTGTGTGTGTGTGTGTTTGTGTGTGTGTGTGTGTGTGTGTGTGTGTGTGTGTGTGTGTGTGTGTGTGTGTGTGTGTGTGTGTGTGTGTATAGTGTGTATGTTATCGTGTGTGTGTGTGTGTGTGTGTGTGTGTGTGTGTGTGTGTGTGTGTGTGTGTGTGTGTGTGTGTGTATAGTGTGTATGTTATCGTGTGTGTGTGTATGTGTGTGTGTGTGTGTGTCTGTGCCAATGTTTGTGTTGCTTCACAGTCCCCGTTGTTCCATAAGGTGTTTTTTCTGTCTGTTTTTAATCAAATTTTACTGCTGGCATCACAGTTACTCGATGTGGAATAGAGTTCCATGTAGTCATGGCTCTATGTAGTACTGTGTGCCTCCCATAGTCTGTTCTGGACTTGGGGACTGTGAAGAGACCTCCTGTGGCATGTCTTGTGGGGTATACATGGGTGTCCGAGCTGTGCGCCAGTACTTCAGATAGACAGCTCGGTGCATTCAACATGTCAATACCTCTCATAAATACAAGTAGTGATGAAATCAATCTCTCCTCCACTTTGAGCCAGGAGAGATTGACATGCATATTAATTATGTTAGCTCTCTGTGTACAGCCAGGGGCCAGCTGTGCTGCCCTGTTCTGAGCCAAATGCAATTTTCCTAAGTCCTTTTCTGTGGTACCTGACCTCACGACTGAACAGTAGTCCAGGTGCACCAACACTGGGGCCTGTAGGATCTGCCTTGTTGATAGTGTTGTTAAAAAGGCAGAGCAGTGCTTTATTATTAGACAGACTTCTCCCCATCTTAGCTACTACTGCATCAATATGTTTTGACCATGACAGTTTACAATCCAGGGTTATTCCAAGCAGTTTAGTCATATCAACTTGTTCAATTTCCACATTATTTATTACAATATTTAGTTGAGGTTAAGGGTTTAGTGAATGATTTGTCCCAAATACAATGCTTTTAGGTTTAGAAATACTTAGGGCGAACTTTTTCCTTGCCACCCACTCTGAAACTAACTGCAGATCTTTGTTAAGTGTTGCAGTCATTTCAGTCGCTTCACATAGTGTGAAGAATACAATTGAATAAAGCTGAATAAAACTGAAATATTTTGTGCGCACATGCAGCTATTCTGTGTTGAGCAGTTAACAAAGAAGTAGGTACTCCTATATGCTTAATTAAAATGTATTAATGTAACTTTAGTTGTTCTACAAACGTTGGGCTATGTGTTGATTTTTAATATATTGTAAGGCTGCATGATGAGACTCTAATGATGGTTTGAAAAAAGGCATGAGCTCTGCTTTGTTTTTTGCACAGGCTGTACACACTCCAAAAGTATCTCATTCACAATGTGACAATCACTTGATAATGCCTCGAATTTCACTGCGGCATCCCCTTTGTGGCCGTAATGCACCCTAAAAAAAATCCATGCCTTTTGCTGTGCAATCTTAAGCTGTCACATGACTCTCTGTCATATGATCGGGTCTTTCTCACAGGCTACAAGTGAAGAAAGACACATCGGGGACCCAACTACGCGTGTCCTTATCCAATTCCGAAGTGCATATTGAAGATCTTGGAAGAACTCTCCACATTTATTTTTCGTCAGCCAACAAAATGCTTAAGGTCTAACGAACAGCAAAAGCACTAGCCTATCTCAATCTACTATCCCCGTTAGTACAAAAGTTGACCTATTCTATTCTGTGTGTAAAATAAATATTCCAAACATAGTCTGGGAAAGTTGTAGGATGTGATAGATCCCAAATTAATACAACCACTAGCATAAAAAAAAAAATATGCAATGAGCTTGACACAACAGATCAGAACGTTTAGCTTAAAATATTGATAAACTATTAGGCTATTTCTTGATATTAGAAGCGCAGCAATGCGCACCTGGTAGTAGGCTATAAGCGGGAATGTTCCATTAGCAGGAAAACACCATTATCAAAAGTGACCGCAAATGCAATTATGCATGAAATGCTTTTATTATAAAGGTGCATTTTTATGGTGAAAATGATCTTCCCCAAACTTGAAACTCACGTGTTGCTTTTTGACCAAATGATGTAAAAATGTAGTCTCAACACCCCTTGTAAAGCAGATTAATGTGCTTATTTTTAAGAAGTTATTTGTCCACTTTAGATGTGATACTAACCTTATTAAAACATGTAGGCCTATGGGCTAGGCTACATGAGGTGTGATACTAACCTTATTAAAACACATAGACCTATGGGCTAGGCTACATGAGGTGTGATACTAACCTTATTAAAACATATAGACCTATGGGCTAGGCTACATGAGGTGTGATACTAACCTTATTAAAACACATAGACCTATGGGCTAGGCTACATGAGGTGTGATACTAACCTTATTAAAACATATGGGACTATGGGCTAGGCTACATGAGGGGTGATACTAACCTTATTAGAACATATAGGACTATGGGCTAGGCTACATGAGGTGTGATACTAACCTTATTTAAACACATAGACCTATGGGCTAGGCTACATGAGGTGTGATACTAACCTTATTTAAACACATAAACCTATTGGCTAGGCTACATGAGGTATGATACTAACCTTATTAAAACATATAGGACTATGGGCTAGGCTACATGAGGTGTGATACTAACCTTATTAAAACATATAGGACTATGAGCTAGGCTACATGAGGTGTGATACTAACCTTATTTAAACACATAGACCTATGGGCTAGGCTACATGAGGTGTGATACTAACCTTATTAAAACATATAGGACTATGGGCTAGGCTACATGACGGGTGATACTAACCTTATTAAAACATATAGACCTATGGGCTAGGCTACATGAGGTGTGATACTAACCTTATTTAAACACATAGACCTATGGGCTAGGCTACATGAGGTGTGATACTAACCTTATTAAAACATGTAGACCTATGGGCTAGGCTACATTTACATTTAAGTCATTTAGCAGATACTCTTATCCAGAGCGACTTACAAATTGGTGCATTCACCTTATGATATCCAGTGGAACAACCACTTTACAATAGTGCATCTAAAAACATATAGGACTATATGAGGTGTGATACTAACCTTATTAAAACATATAGACCTATGGGCTAGGCTACATGAGGTGTGATACTAACCTTATTAAAACATATAGGCCTATGGGCTAGGCTACATGAGGTGTGATACTAACCTTATTAAAACATATAGGACTATGGGCTAGGCTACATGAGGTGTGATACTAACCTTATTAAAACATATAGGACTATGGGCTAGGCTACATGAGGTATGATACTAACCTTATTAAAACATATAGGACTATGGGCTAGGCTACATGAGGTGTGCGACTATGATTTTCTTTTTTTTAAGGCGTTGTTTCCAGTCTTACTGCACACAAGCTGGGCATTATAATATATAATTCACAAGTGATACTTTGCCATTCACAAGTGATAATATATAATTCACAAGTGATAGGCTAATATTGTTACCCATCAGACTATTATTGACTTAATATTGTCTTTACATATAATAAATAATATATTTGTGACATTTGTTTTAATTTAGAATGGATCAGTATCATGCATCTGTCTTGAAACGGGGAGCAAAATACATGTCATCTACAGTATGCACTTCAACAACGAATGGAGGTCGCTTTTCCTGGGGTTCATTTTCATGTCAGCCAGCTAGGCTGTACTCCTGTTGTAAAGAGAAGCAATGTGCTAAATATTAGGAAAGATTATAAATAAATATAGTAGAAATGTTGCGCAAAATGAGCTTGTGGGCTCTCGTGAAGTGTTTGATTTGATTTTTGATCACATTTGCATTGATGTTAGCGTGATTAGAGGGACAATACAGTGCTGAGTAGCATCAGCAGCATCAACACTTGGAAAAGCCTAATTACCATGACTAAATTTGACTGCCTTCATGACTCGTGACCGCCGGTGTGACGGTAATACGGTCACTGTAACAGTCCTAGTCTGGTATAGTGGTAATACGGTCACTGTAACAGTCCTAGTCTGGTGTGGTGGTAATACGGTCACTGTAACAGTCCTAGTCTGGTGTGGTGGTAATACGGTCACTGTAACAGTCCTAGTCTGGTGTGGTGGTAATACGGTCACTGTAACAGTCCTAGTCTGGTGTGGTGGTAATACGGTTACTGTAACAGTCCTAGTCTGGTGTGGTGGTAATACGGTCACTGTAACAGTCCTAGTCTGGTGTGGTGGTAATACGGTCACTGTAACAGTCCTAGTCTGGTGTGGTGGTAATACGGTCACTGTAACAGTCCTAGTCTGGTGTGGTGGTAATACAGTCACTGTAACAGTCCTAGTCTGGTATAGTGGTAATACAGTCACTGTAACAGTCCTAGTCTGGTGTGGTGGTAATACGGTCACTGTAACAGTCCTAGTCTGGTGTGGTGGTAATACGGTCACTGTAACAGTCCTAGTCTGGTGTGGTGGTAATACAGTCACTGTAACAGTCCTAGTCTGGTATAGTGGTAATACAGTCACTGTAACAGTCCTAGTCTGGTGTGGTGGTAATACGGTCACTGTAACAGTCCTAGTCTGGTGTGGTGGTAATACGGTCACTGTAACAGTCCTAGTCTGGTGTGGTGGTAATACAGTCACTGTAACAGTCCTAGTCTGGTATAGTGGTAATACAGTCACTGTAACAGTCCTAGTCTGGTGTGGTGGTAATACGGTCACCACAACTGCCTTATACACAACACATCCATTGAGCAGTTATATATGCTGTCTTTCCAACGTCCACGTAGCCCATTGGCTTCTATTGTTACTTCATATAGATGAAGAATTATTTGGGGAAAGTAGCGTATAGATTTTATTGGGGGGAGGGGGAAGAATATTGTCTCAGTTTATGATGAGCTGGCATCCTGTATGTGGCCTAATGTGGTTATCGCCTTTTCCTACTTCTTCCTCTTCTCAGAGGAAGGGGATCTTCTTCAAATGGAAGGGATTATCGGCTCTTCTGAATTCCATCCTTTGCTTTTGCTTCTCTACCCACAGCACTGCCGGGAAGCAGAGCTGAGATTTGATTCCTCTTTTCTCTAGTGACTATTCTGATCGGAATGAATTTGTGGCTTTTTTTCCCCCGCTGCCTATCAGACAGATCCTGGATGAATGGAATGGACTGGCCTTGGATTTTGATCTCCTTTCCCCCCTGTGCCTTCAGAATGTTGACTTTGGTCTAATACTTCTACATCTTGAAGATTACCATATAAGGGTATTAAGCGTTCTTCTGTTTTACGCCAATCCTATGGCATCGTTCCAGATCATCTGGTGATATACCCACCTCTGATATCAGGTTGACCACGTAGCTGGAAAGGTCCCCTTTTTCCTCGTCTTCCGGTAAGGACAATATTCTCATTTTGTTTCATCTCATTCTATTTTCTTGCTGGTCCAATTCATGTTCCAAAAGTGTGCAGCTTTGTTTCCAAAAGGTTCGCTCATGCGCACGCTTTGTTGGTGCACGTCTAACATGATAGACTACTTAACATGTTTGGCAAATCTACTTTTTTCATCACAGATTGTAACAGTTTGTTTGTTTTGGTGAGCATTGAGAGCATTTTAGCTACGATTTCCTGGATATCATTTAGCTGTTCATTACTCTCGTTTGCATCTCCAAGTTGTTCCTTGTCTTTTCTGCTGAGGGAAGCCATGGCTTGTAGGGTTCTTGTTGCCATGTCTGTTTAAATGATTGGTTCGCTGTTGTACATAACTGACCGCTCACTCTCTCCCAGCTAGACAGCTCACTATCTCCCAGCTAGACAGCTCACTATCTCCCAGCTAGACAGCTCACTCTCTGCCAGCTAGACAGCTCACTCTCTGCCAGCTAGACAGCTCACTATCTCCCAGCTAGACAGCTCACTCTCTCCCAGCTAGACAGCTCACTATCTCCCAGCTAGACAGCTCACTCTCTCCCAGCTAGACAGCTCACTATCTCCCAGCTAGACAGCTCACTCTCTCCCAGCTAGACAGCTCACTCTCTGCCAGCTAGACAGCTCACTCTCTGCCAGCTAGACAGCTCACTATCTCCCAGCTAGACAGCTCACTATCTCCCAGCTAGACAGCTCACTCTCTGCCAGCTAGACAGCTCGCTATCTCCCAGCTAGACAGCTCACTATCTCCCAGCTAGACAGCTCACTATCTCCCAGCTAGACAGCTCACTCTCTCCCAGCTTGACAGCTCACTATCTCCCAGCTAGACAGCTCACTATCTCCCAGCTTGACAGCTCACTATCTCCCAGCTAGACAGCTCACTATCTCCCAGCTTGACAGCTCACTATCTCCCAGCTAGACAGCTCACTATCTCCCAGCTAGACAGCTCACTATCTCCCAGCTAGACAGCTCACTCTCTCCCAGCTACTTGAGGATATATTGACCTATCGATTTTAGAGGCTTAATTTAAACTTTGTTGTCTGGCTTCTAACCACAGTTTTGTCTTAACAAACCAGAGCTACTCACTCCCCATGAACCGCGTCAACAACTCCCTCACACCAAGGACAACAGTCAGACCACATAACATGTTAAAGACAAGCTATTGACCAAGGACCCAATTATCTCTATACGGAAGAGTAAATAACAGCAGAGAGGGAAAGATTCAGTGCTTGCATTGCATTCATATAGGGATTCACCTTGAGGGATGCATCGTGCGTGTGTGTAGGTATGTGTGTGTGTGCATGTGAGTGTCTGTTTGAGTGTGTGTGTGAGTGCGTGTACGTGTGTGTGTGTGTGTGTGTGTGCATGTGTGTGAGTGTGTGTGTGTGTGTGTGTGTGTGTGTGTGTGTGAGTGTGTGTGTGTGTGTGTGTGTGTGTGTGTGTGTGTGTGTTTGAGTGTGTTTGAGTGTGTGTGTATGTGTGTTGAGCATAGTCTTACCGGGCCTCTGGAGTGTCGCAGTAGCATAGAGCTCGTGTGATATCTTGTACTGGTCGGAGGCGTGGTGAGCAGCCAGTCTTTTAGGAGACAGAGTAGCGTAGCTCCCTATGCCCGAACTCATCTAGGGAATCACATGTGTACAACATTCACGATTATCTAATGTCACTTAAGAATAATGTGCACTTCCATCTTTGCAATGAATATCCACGTATGTAATACCTTCAGAAAGTATTCACACCACTTGACTTGTTAAACACTTAGTTGTGAGACAGCTTGAATTTAACATTTATTACATTTAGATTGTTGATCACATAACTGGCCTACAGATACTAGCTTATAATGTCAAAGTGGATTCAACCACAAAGGCCAGGGAGGTTTTCCAATGCCTCGCAAAGAAGGGCACCTATTGGTAGATGGGTAAAAAAATAAAAAGCAGACGCTGACTATCCCTTTGAGCATGGTGAAGTTATTACTTACACTTGAGATGGTGTATCAATACACCCAGTCACTACGAAGATACAGGCGTCCTTCCTAACCCAGTTGCCGGTGATGAAGGAAACCGCTCAGGGATTTCACCATGAGGTCAATGGTGACTTTAAAACAGTTACAGAGTTTAATGGCTGTGGTAGGAGAAAACTGAGGATGGATCAACAACAGTGTAGATACTCCACAAAACTAACCTAAATGATAGAGTGAAAAGAAGAAAGCCTGCACAGAGTAAAAATATTCCAAAACACACATCCTGTTTGCAAAAAGGCACTAACGCAATACCAGTGGTGGAAAAATTACTAAATTGTCATACTTGAGTAAAAGTAAAGAAACCTTAATAAAAAATTACTCAAGTAAAAGTCACCCAGTAAAACACCACTTGAGTAAAAATCTAAAAGTTTTTGGTTTCAAAAATACTTAAGTATCAAAAGTAAATGGAATTGCTAAAATGTACTTAAGTATCAAAAGTAAAAGTATAAATCATTTCAAATTACTTATATTAAACAAACCAGATGGCACAATTTTTTTATCTTTTTTTTTTATTGGCGGATAGCCAGGGGCCCACTCCAACACTCAGACATAATTTATAAACTAGCAGCTTCATTAAATAGTAAAACACCAAAACACCAGTCTCAATGTCAACAGTCTCAACGTCAACAGTGAAGACGCGACTCCGGGATGCTGGCCTTCTAGGCAGAATTCCTCTATCCAGTGTCTGTGTTCTTTTGCCCATCTTAATCTTTTATATTTTTATTGGCCAGCCTGAGATACGCTTTTTCTTTGCATCTCTGCCTAGAAGGCCAGCATCCCGGAGTCGCGTCTTCACTGTTGACATTGAGACTGGTATTTTTCAGGTACTATTTAATGAAGCTGCCAGTTGAGGACTTATGAGGCGTCTGTTTCTCAAACTAGACACTCTAATGTACTTGTCCTCTTGCTCAGTTGTGCACTGGGGCCTCCCACTCCTCTTTCTATTCTGGTTAGAGACAGTTTGCGCTGTTCTGTGAAGGGAGTAGTACACAGCGCTGTACGAGATCACTTTCTTGGCAATTTCTCGCATGGAATAGCCTTCATTTCTCAGAACAAGAATAAACTGACGAGTTTCAGAAGAAAGTTCTTTGATTCTGGCTATTTTGAGCCTGTAATCGAACCCACAAATGCTGATGCTCCAGATACTAAACTAGTCTAAAGAAGGCCAGTTTTATTGCTTCTATAATCAACACAACAGTTTTCAGCTGTGCTAACATACTTGAAAAAAGGGTTTTCTAATGATCAATTAGCCTTTTAAAATTATAAACTTGGATTAGCTAACACAACGTGCCATTGGAACACAGGAGTGATGGTTGCTGATAATGGGCCTCTGTACGCCTATGTAGATGTTCCATAAAAAAACAGCCGTTTCCAGCTACAATAGTCATTTACAACATTAACAATGTCTACACTATATTTCTGATCAATTTGATGTTATTTTAATGGACAAAAAAATGTGCTTTTCTTTCAAAAACAAGGACATTTCTAAGTGACACCAAACTTTTGAACGGTAGTGTAGGTGAGAGAAATTCAGGCTGGACCACAACAACACGTGGAATAAGTGAAGGGGTATGAGTACTTTCTGAAGGCACTGTTTGTATCAATACACACCTGGTGCAGGGGGGATGATGAAGCGCTAGCCCCTCCCCCGCCAACTGATGCTATGGAGTTCGGAGGAGACCCCACCCTCAGCGGAGATCCGGTGCCTCCTGTCGTCGTCACGGAAACAGAGGTGCTGTAACCATAAGTTAAGTTATTGTAAACCATTTTTATTTTATTTTATACATTTTCAAATCCAGAGAAATTAATAACAACTGCAGTAACATTATAACTTTGTTCTTCTTCCAAACTAACCAATGACATTCAATCCCCTTCCAAACCAACCAATGACATTCAATCCCCTTCCAAACCAACCAATGACATTCAATCCCCTCCAAAACCAACCAATGACATTTACTTCCCTTCCAAACCAACCAATGACATGGCCCTACCTATAAGACTTGGCGAGTCGGTTGGCGGGGGACTGTTTGTTGGGTGAGGATGATGAGGAGGAAGAAGGTAGGCGCTGTGTGGTAGCGTAGCCTGGTGTGTCTGAGGCTGGACCCAGGCGCTGGAGCTTGCTGGGAGAACCAGACCCTCCACCTCCTCCTACTCCCCCGGTTAGAGGGGAACTCACACGCTGGGTGGGCAGAGTGGAACTCGGGTAGTAGTGACCTGGAATCAGACGGAGCAGGGGTTAAAACAGGGCTGCACAACTCTGTTTAGCATGTTCCCTCTCTAATTGTTAAGGTTAGCATGTTCCCTCTCTAATGTTAAGGTTAGCATGTTCCCTCTCTAATTGTTAAGGTTAGCATGCACCCTCTCTAATGTTAAGGTTAGCATGTACCCTCTCTAATGTTAAGGTTAGCATGTACCCTCTCTAATGTTAAGGTTAGCATGTTCCCTCTCTAATTGTTAAGGTTAGCATGCACCCTCTCTAATGTTAAGGTTAGCATGTACCCTCTCTAATGTTAAGGTTAGCATGTACCCTCTCTAATGTTAAGGTTAGCATGTTCCCTCTTTAATGTTAATGTTAGCATGTTCCCTCTTTAATGTTAAGGTTAGCATGTTCCCTCTCTAATGTTAAGGTTAGCATGCTCCCTCTCTAATGTTAAGGTTAGCATGTACCCTCTCTAATGGTTAAGGTTAGCATGTTCCCTCTCTAATGTTAAGGTTAGCATGTTCCCTCTCTAATGTTAAGGTTAGCATGTTCCCTCTTTAATGTTAAGGTTAGCATGTTCCCTCTCTAATGTTAAGGTTAGCATGTTCCCTCTTTAATGTTAAGGTTAGCATGTTCCCTCTCTAATGTTAAGGTTAGCATGTTCCCTCTTTAATGTTAAGGTTAGCATGTACCCTCTCTAATGTTAAGGTTAGGACTTGGAGAAGGTAAACTGCTTCTAGATCTGTGTCTAAGGGCAATTTCTCACCGAAGCTGAAAGGATTGGATGCCATGTTCAGTTCCTTGCATCTTTTATGGCATTATCTCTGTCTCAGTTATCTTTATGTATAATGGTGTGTACTGTGTAATAATACAATACGTTATCTTTATGTATAATGGTATGTACTGTGTAATAATACAATACGTTATCTTTATGTATAATGGTATGTACTGTATAATAATACAATACATTATCTTTATGTATAATGGTATGTACTGTGTAATAATACAATACGTTATCTTTATGTATAATGGTATGTACTGTGTAATAATACAATACATTATCTTTATGTATAATGGTATGTACTGTATAATAACACAATAAGTTATAATAAAAGCTAAAAGGATTGGATGTCGTGTGTCGATCCTTGTCTCTTGAATGACATGATCTCTCTTTACATCCAGTCAATACAATATTATGTACACATTGTAGGTATATAATGTAGATATATACCGGTAGAGGTCTGCTGTGCATCTGGTAGGTGGAAGGCACTGCCATGGCTCTGAGAGAAGGAGTCTCCTCCACTACCTCCCCCTGCCTGCTGCCTCTGCTGAGCGGCACGACTAGACGTCACCTAGGGTGGGGGGAGACGGGAAAGAGGACAGGAGAGAGGGGGACGATGACGACGACAGGAAATTACAATTACACCTAACACTTCTTCCACTTCTGTAGGTCTCTATATGGTAACAGATAGATTTATAGAAGCTACAATATATAACAGTCTCTATATGGTAACAGACAGATTCATAGAAGCTATAACCTCTAACAGTCTCTATATGGTAACAGACAGATTTATAGAAGCTATAACCTCTAACAGTATTTTTATGGCAACAGATTGATATCCTGTCCAGTTGAAGTCCACTATCAAGTCATTCATTTTGCACCAAGCCACAGTGAGGAAGCTGCTTCTATCCCAACTCAGTGCAGGGTTATCTAATGTATTCCTCTAGATCCTCAGAGACAGTAGCACAGCATATGTTTCCACCTAGCTCAGCTCCTTCACCTCATGCTACTGACAGTCACCATGCATATTTCTCTAAAGGTGAACTACACACAGTCACACGCCCCATGCTGAGGCTCGCTGGCAGTGAACACACGATTTAACAATGTGCAGATACAAACACACACACACACACGCACACTACATCCTCAGAAAGCTCCTGGCTCCAGGCTGTATTTTCCCTCTATAATAAGCCAAAGCATGTCTGCTGATTACAATGTCTCTTTGGTTGCAGTGTCTCTCATTAACACAAGGCCATGATAACTGATTCATCAGACACTGAAGTAATGGATGAAGATGTTTTAAAACCTGCAGTCATTACTTCAGCAGACTACCCAGCGAACCAAAATTGGTTCTGTGAAAGTTCCCAGAACATTCGTTAGGTCGCGGCAAATGTTCTCATAACACAAAAACTGTCCAGTCATAATGATGATTATGGAATGTTTGTATAAAACATTTGCCTTATGTTGCAAGAACATTTCTAGAACACATTTAACATGTTCTTTAAAGATTTCCAAATGGTTTCATAAGGTTGTGGGATTAGTCTGGTGTGAACATTTTGTGGACATAAAAAAGAAAATGTTCCCAAAACACAGTTGTTCGGATAATTCTACAATGTTTCTTTTAGACTGCAAAAAACATTAAACTAATGTTACAAGAACGTTCCCAAAACACATTATGTCTGCTCTTTAAAGGTTCTAAGAACGTTCCTCTAGGCTGTGGGAACATTGTGTGGATATTACAAGAGATAGGTTCCCAAAACAATAAGACTGTCCAGTTGTGCTGACAATCAAACACACTACATTGCCATGAGTATGTGGACACCTGCTCATCGAACATCTCATTCCAAAATCGTGGGCATTAATATGGAGTTGGTCCCCCCTTTGCGGCTATAACAGCCTCCACTCTTCTGGGAAGGCTTTCCACTAGATGTTGCAACATTGCTACAGGGACTTAGTGAGGTTGGGCACGGATGTTGGCCGTTTAGGCCTGGCTCGCAGTCAGTGTTCCAATTCATCCCAAAGGTGTTCGATGGGGTTGAGGTCAGGGCTCTGCCAGTTCTTCCACACCGATCTCGACAAACCATTTTTGCATGGATTGCCCTTTCCCTTGCACAGGGGTATTGTCATGCTGAAACAGGAAAGGACCTTCCCCAAACTGTTACCACAAAACACTGTTGCACATAATTGTCTAGAATGTCATTGAATGCTGTAGCATTAAGATTTCCCTTCACTGGAACTAAGGGTTCTAGCCCGAACCATGAAAAACAGCCCCAGACCATTATTCCTCCTCCACCAAACTTTGCAGTTGGCACTATGCATTGGGGCAGGTAGCGTTCTCCTGGCATCCGCCAAACCCAGATTCGTCCGTCCGACTGCCAGATGGTGAAGCGTGATTCATCACTCCAGAGAACGTGTTTCCACTGCCCCAGAGTCCAACGATGGCGGGCTTTACACCACTCCAGCCAACGCTTGGCATTGCGTATAGTGATCTTAGGCTTGTGTGCGGCTGCTCGGCCATTGAAACCCATTTAATGAAGCACCCAACAAACAGTTATTGTGCTGACGTTGTTTCCAGAGTCTGTTTGGAACTTGGTAGTGAATGTTGCAACCGAGGACAGACGTTCTGTGAACTTGCAATATACATTTTACCTTGTCTTGGAGGTCCACAGAACATTTCAGGAACTTTATGTCACGTCCTGACCCTTGTAAGAGGTAATTTTCCATAGTAGAGTGGTCAGGGCGTGACAGGTGGGTGTTTTGAGTGGTTTTGGTTTTCTGTTTCTATGTGGGGTTTTCTAGATTTCTATTTCTATGTTTTGGTTTTCTATGTTTTGGCCAGGTATGGTTTCCAATCAGAGGCCGGCGTCTATCGTTGTCTCTGATTGGAAGCCATACTTAGGCAGCCTGTTTTTCATGTGTGGGTGTGGGTAGTTGTTTTCCGTCTTGTCAAGTGTACCTTACGGAACTGCTTGGTCGTTTTGTTATTTTTTGTCTTCAGTGTTTCATTAAAAATAAATATGAGCACTTCACACACCGCGCCTTGGTCTCCTTTATACGACCCGTGTTACACTTTAAGAACATTTTATATTTAAGTTTAACTTAATATTAAGTAAATAACATTCTAAATTTGTAGCTCCATAAAGCAGACTGGAATACATTCTCTTTATGTTTCTCTTCAGAGTTAATGGCAATTCACATTTGAAAGTTATATGGAGACACACAGCATTTTCATTTCATTAATAGGTCATTTGAATAGCATTTAATCGTACAAACACGATCATCTTGTTCACACTTCAGAAATTCACAATTTGCACATGTGGTTTGAACTTGCAATGTCTGGTACCCAAGCCAGGTTTCTATCCTATGTACCACCAGTCAAGCTCTCTTGCATTTTCCACATTTTGTTACATTAGAGCCTTATTCAAAAATTGATTTAAAAAAATCCTCATCAATCCACACAAAATACCCAATAATGACGAAGCGAAAACAGGTTTAGACATTTCTGAAAATATAAAATAAAAAAATACCTAATTTACATAAGTATTCAGACCCTTTGCTATGAGACTGATTTGGAAAGGCACACACCTGTCTATATAATGTCCCACAGTTGACAGTGCATGTCAGAGCAAAAACCAAGCCATGAGGTTGAAGTAATTGTCCGCAGAGCTCCGAGACAGGATTGTGTCGAGGCACAGATCTGGGGAAGGTCCCCAAAAACACAGTGGCCTCCATCATTCTTAAATGGAAGAAGTTTGGAACAACCAAGACTCTTCCTAGAGCTGGCCACTCGGCCAAGCTGAGCAATCGTGGGCGTGGGAGAAGGGCCTTGGTCAGGGAGGTGACAGAGAACCTAAGTGACTCTGACAGAGCTCCAGAGTTCCTCTGTGGAGATGGGAGAAACTTCGAGGGACAACCATCTCTGCAGCACTCAACCAATTAGGCCTTTATGGTAGAGTTGCCAGACGGAAGCCACTCATCAGTAAAAGGCACATGACAGCCCGCTTGGAGTTTGACAAAAGGCACCTAAAAACTCTCAAACCATGAGAAACTGGATTCTCCGGTCTGATGACACCAAGATCATACTCTTTGGCCTGAATGCCAAGCGTCACTTCTAGAGGAAACCAGGCACCATTCCTACAGTGAAGCACGGTGGTGACAGCATCATGCTGTGGGGATGTTTTTCAGCTGCAGGGACTGAGAGACTAGTCAGGATTGAGGGAAAGATGAATGGAGCAAAGTACAGAGAGATCCTTGATGAAAACCTGCTCCAGTGTGCTCAGGACCTCAGACTGGGGTGAAGGTTCACCTTCCAACAGGTAAATGACCCTAAGCACACAGCCAAGACAACGCAGGAGTGGCTTCGGGACAAGGCTCTGAACGTCCTTGAGTGGCCCAGCCAGAGCCTGGACTTGAACCGGGTCGAACATTTCTGGAGAGACCTGAAAACAGCAGTGCAGCAACGCTCCCCATCCAACCTGACAGAGCTTGAGAGGATCTGCAGAGAAGAATGGGAGAAACTCCCCAAATACAGGTGTGCCAAGCTTGTAGCATCATACCCAAGAATACTCTTGGCTGTAATCGCTGCCAAAGGTGCTTCAACAAAGTACTGAGTAAAGGGTCTGAATACCTATGTAAACATGATATTTCAGTTGTTTTTTCTTTACTAAATTTGCAAAACATTTCTAAAAACAGTTTTTTTCAATGTCATTATGGGGTATTGTGTGTAGATTGATGAGGGGAAAAAAACGATGTAATAAATTTTAGAATAAGGCTGTAACGTAACAAAATTAGGTAAAAGTCAAGGGGTCTGAATACTTTTCGAATGTACTGTATGTCTTTTTTCAGTATATAGTCATGGCGGTATGGTCAATCAGGAATTTCATGCTTCCTTTTTTAACCTTCTTAGACAAAACAAATATGCTATGAATGTCATTGTAACGGTCGTCGTAAAGAGGAGACCAAGGTGCAGAGTGGTAAGTGCTCATGTTTACTTTTATTTGACTCAGAACACTAAACAAAATAACAAAAAGGAAAACGAACATTACGTTCTGCAGGCTTACACAGAGCTGTACAAAAACAAGATCCCACAACACCAGGTGGAAAAAAACCCTACTTAAGTATGATCTCCAATTAGAGACAACGAGGACCAGCTGCCTCTAATTGGAGATCATCCCAAACAAAACCAACAGAAATACACAAATAGAACATGAACATAGAAATACAAAACATAGAAAAACACCCCCTGTCACGCCCTGACCTACTCTACCATAGAAAATAACATCTTAACATGGTCAGGACGTGACAGGTATTGTCACGATAGTCAAAGGGATTAGACCAAGGTGCAGCGGGTTGCGTGCTCATCATTATTTTATTTATATGAGAACAGGAAAAAACAATAAACAAAGAACGACAGTTTCGCAGGCTATACACAGCAGAGCAAAAACAATCTCCCACAAAGGGACAGGTGGAAAACAGGCTCCCTAAGTATGACTCTCAATCAGAAACAACGATGTACAGCTGTTCCTGATTGAGAGCCACACCAGGCCAACAAAGAAATACACAACATAGAAACCCTAGAATACAAAACAAGAACATAAACCAAAAACCCCGGGACACATAAGTCCAACACCCCTCTACATACACACACACCCCGAACCATATAAAACAAATACCCCTCTACCTAAATACATAGCCCAAAACAAATGAAACAAACACCCCCTGCCACGTCCTGACCAAACTATAATAACAAATAACCCCTATTACTGGTCAGGACGTGACAAGTCATAAAAACATACTTATTTGGAAATTGAGGAACGTTACGCCACGTTGTGGGAATGTTCTGTGCAACCATCTGGAATATCGCAAGAATGTTCTTACAACATTAAGGGAATGTTCTGTGCAACCATCTGGAATATCGCAAGAATATTCTTACAACATTAAGGGAATGTTCTGTGCAACCTAACGTAATCATTGTATACATGTCATCCCAAATGAGCATACTATCTCTTGTAATGTACCCACACTGTTCCCACAAACTAATTAAATGTTCTGGGAACTTTTAAAGAACTCAGAAAGGCTGTTCTATCAACATTCTTGCAACATCAAAGGAATGTTTTTAGCACCCAAATACAAACATTATCTGAATGTCAGCACAATTGGACAGTTTTAGTGTTTTGGGAGCCTATCTTTTGTCATATCCCCACAATGTTCCCAGAAACTAAGGAAACATTATGGGAACCTATAAAGAACAGACAAAATGTGTTCTGGGAACGTTCTTGTAAAATCAAGTGACTATTTTATACAAACATTGTATATATCATCAGCGCGACTGGATAGTTTTTGTGTTATGAGAACATTTTCCGCAACCTAACAAATGTTCTGGGAACTTTCACGCAACAAATGTTGGTTTGCTGGGAAAACATTCCTGGTACATTACTTGGAAACCTAATGAGAATTTGAGGGGAATGTTATTATTACAGATGTCCAGCACAACATTTTAGTGAATGTTAGTATAGGTATTTCATCTAAAACATTTAAAAACAAAAACAACAATTTTGTTGTCATTCTCTGAATGCTTTTGGGATGTTATCATCCTAATGTTAGATAAAACCCTAACTACAACTTAATGGTAATCTTACCTAATGTTTTGGGAATGTTCCCAGTTTGCTGGGTAGGGTCTCAAACCAAACACACTATTTTCGTGCTGTTGTGTCTGGGTTTCATCATAGAGGGAGAAGGGTTGCAAAGTTCTGGTTATATTTCCAAAATTCTCAGGTTTTTCAGAAATCCTAGTTGGAGGATTCAGATTTTTTCAGTAATCATCTAAGTGTGATTTCTGGAAAACCTGGGAATGTTGTGACCTTTTGGAGGAAGATACTATGACGTAGTGTGTGTGTGCAGATTAAACCTGATCCCTGTGTTCCAGGTGAAACAACTCCATGCTTTATTAAATATTCAACTGGAGGCCCATAGTGGTATAAATACACTGCAGGAGAACAGTTATCTGATGCAGTGGCTTATATAAACACTCACAGTCACACACTCCAGCACAGCCCAGCCACACGCACACGCACACACACACACGCACACACGCACGTGCGCACACACACACACGCACGCACACGCACACGCGCATGCACACATACACACATGCACACGCACACACACACGTGCACACACACACACACACACACGCTACGAGAGACAAATAAATATATATTCCAATCTTAACTATAGAGTTTCACAGTGTCTGTTATAAGTGCTAGATCTCTAATGTATTCCTTCTGGATCAGAGTGTCTGCTAAATGACTCTCTACTGTAAGTGACTCTGGATCAGAGTGTCTGCTAAATGACTCTCTACTGTAAGTGACTCTGGATCAGAGTGTCTGCTAAATGACTCACTACTGTAAGTCTCTCTGGATAAGAGCGTCTGCTAAATGACTCACTACTGTAAGTGACTCTGGATCAGAGTGTCTGCTAAATGACTCACTACTGTAAGTGACTCTGGATAAGAGCGTCTGCTAAATGACTCACTACTATAAGTGACTCTGGTATCAGAGTGTCTGCTAAATGACTCTCTACTGTAAGTGACTCTGGATAAGAGTGTCTGCTAAATGACTCACTACTGTAAGTGACTCTGGATCAGAGTGTCTGCTAAATGACTCACTACTGTAAGTGACTCTGGATAAGAGCGTCTGCTAAATGACTCACTACTATAAGTGACTCTGGTATCAGAGTGTCTGCT
>NC_042962.1:10160258-10207758 GCF_901001165.1 Salmo trutta | reverse complement strand
GTCTACTGTATATTCAAAACCTTCCGGTAGCCAGATGAGGGTAACTTTATCTTAGAGCTATGATTTAACAGCATTATAAGAACAAACTCATCACAATCATCACCTTCATCATCATCATCATCATCATCATCACCACCTTCCTCATTGTCTTGGTGACCTACCTGGTTGTAGCTGTGCACGGCCCCACCGACTTGTCCGCTGCGCTGTGGCGTTGCCGCGGCAGCGCTGTCACTAAGGGCGAGGGTCTGGTTGCTATGGTAGCTGGCGGAGTACTGGAGTGAAGCCTCTGGGGTGGAGTTAAGCTGCAAAGAACTCTGGGAAAGAAGAGAGGGACCTGAGGAGATAGATAGAGAGAGAGAGAGAGAGAGAGAGAGAGAGGAGAGGGGAGCCAGAGAGAGACAGAGAAAGCAAGAGAGAGGGGGAGGGAGAGGAGACAGCGAGAGAGAGAGAGAGACAGAGAGAGAGAGAGACAAAGAGAGACAGAGAGAGAAAGAGAGAAAGAGAGAGGGAGAGAGAGAGAGATGCAGCTATTTAGAACAGGCAGTGCTGCATTTCAGCCCTTGGTGAGTTTGAAAAAGAATACATAATTAATCAGGAGAGGGAGAGGAGCAAAAGTAGGGGGGTGGAAGGGGAAGAAGAAGAGAAGAGAAAGAAGTGATGGAGAGAAGGAAAGACGAAGAAAGGAGGATGGGTGAAGAGAAGGAGAGAAGAGGAGTGTAAAGTAGAAAAAAGTGGAAGGCAGAAGGAGTATGTAAGTTGAGCTCAGATAGAGTAGAGGAGAGGAGAGGAGAAGGAGAGAGGAGGAGAGTGGAGGAGACAGGAGAGCTCAGATAGAGGAGAGGAGAGGAGAGGAGAGGAGAGGAGAGGAGAGGAGAGGAGAGGAGAGGAGAGGAGACAGGAGAGCTCAGATAGAGGAGATGAGCGGAGGAGAGAGGAGGGGAGAAGGAGAGAGGAGAGGAGGAGAGAATGAGAGGAGAGGAGGAGGAGATCTCAGCTAGAGGAGAGGAGAGGATGAGGGGAGAGGAGGGGAGGAGGAGATCTCAGCTAGAGGAGAGGAGTGGAGGAGGAGAGAGGAGAGGAGAAGGAGAGCTCAGATAGAGGAGAGGAGCAGAGGAAGAGAGAAGAGAGGAGAAGGAGAACTCAGATAGAGGAGAAGAGCGGAGGAGGAGAGGAGAAGGATAGCTCATATATAGGAGAGGGCGGAGGAGGAGAGGAGAAGGAGAGGAGAAGGAGAGCTCAGACAGAGGACAGGAGTGGAGGAGAGAGGAGGTGAGAAGGAGAGAGGAGAAGGGGGGGAAGTTGAGCTCAGATAGAGGAGAGGAGCGGAGGAGGAGAGAGGAGAGGAGAAGGGGGGGGAAGTTGAGCTCAGATAGAGGAGAGGAGCGGAGCAGGAGAGGAGAGGATGGGAGAAGGAGAGCTCAGATAGAGGGGAGGAACGGAGGAAGAGAGAGGAGAGAAGAAGGGGAAAGGAGAGGAGGAGGAGAAGGAGAGGAGAGGAAGAGAGATTAATGGAGAGAATGGGTTGAGAGGAGATGAGGAGAGGAGAGGAGTTGAGGAGAGAGAGAGAGAGAGTGAAAGAGCAGAGAGGAGAGGAGAGGAGAGGAGAGGAGAGGGATGGTGAGAAACTGGTCTTAGGAAAGTTAGTGAGAATGCATATATCTTTTTAATCACAGCTCTCTCTCTTTTTCTCTCTATATTTCTGTCATTTATGCGTTGGCGTCTCAGCCCATAATATCTTAATTTGTCATCTGGGCTGTGTGGAGTGATGTCACTTTCAACTGGGGCATGTTTAAACACCCACCCACCCACCCACCCACCCACACACACACACACACACACACACACACACACACACACACACACACACACACACACACACACACACACACACCCACACACACACACACACACACACACACACACACACACACACACACACACACACACACACTAGTGCAAGTTTACACTATCAGTCTCCATCAGCATCAGAACGCTAAGCATTCTGGGTAGAGGGGATTGCCTTTCTCTCACCACACAACACACTCCATTAGAGAGCAACAATCTGCCTGGACTAGAGGGAATACACACTAACACACTCCAATTGAGAGGAGCTCTGCCGGGTGAAGAGGCATCTCTTTGGAGAGAACAAAACTGCTGTGTCCTTCGTCACACACAGAGGGATGGGGGCAGTGAGGGATCTGGGTTTGTCAATGCCACTTAGATATTTGACCTTGTAGTTAGATCGTTTACCTGGCAGTTAGATCGTCGACTTGGTAGTTAGATCGTTGACCTGGCGGTTAGATTGTTGACTTGGTAGTTAGATCATTGACCTGGCAGTTAGATCGTTGACTTGGTAGTTAGATCGTTGTCTTGGTAGTTAGATCGTTAACATGGCAGTTAGATCGTTGACCTGGCAGTTAGATCATTGACTTGGTAGTTAGATCGTTGACCTGGTAGTTAGATCGTTGACCTGGTAGTTAGATCGTTGACCTGGCAGTTAGATTGTTGACTTGGTAGTTAGATCGGTGACCTGGCAGTTAGATCGTTGATCTGGTTGTTCGATCGTTGACATGGTAATTGGATCTTTGGCCTGGCAGTTAGATCATTGACCAGGTACAGTTGAAGTTGGAAGTTTACATACACCTTAGCCAAATACATTTGAACTCAGTTTTTCACAATTTCTGACATTAAATCAAAGTAAAAAGCCCTATCTTAGGTCAGTTAGGATCTCCACTTTAATGTAAGAATGTGAAATGTCAGAATAATAGTAGAGAGAATGATTTATTTCAGCTTTTATTTCTTTCATCACATTCCCAGTGGGTCAGAAGTTTACATACACTCAATTAGTATTTGGTAGCATTGCCTTTCACTTGTTTAACTTGGGTCAAACGTGTTGGGTAGCCTTCCACAAGCTTACCACAATAAGTTGGGTGAATTTTGGCCCATTCCTCCTGACAGAGCTGGTGTAACTGAGTCAGGTTTGTAGGCCTCCATGCTCGCACACACTTTTTCAGTTGTGCCCACATATTTTCTATGGGATTGAGGTCAGGGCTTTGCGATGGCCACTCCAATACCTTGACTTTGTTGTCCTTAAGCCATTTTTCCACAACTTTGGAATTATGCTTGGGGTCATTATCCATTTGGAAGACCCATTTGCGACCAAGCTTTAACTTCCTGACTGATGTCTTGAGATGTTTCTTCAATATTTCCACATAATTGTCCTACCTCATGATGCAATCTATTTTGTGAAGTGAACCAGTCCCTCCTGCAGCAAAGCACCCCCACAACATGATGCTGTCACTCCTTGCTTCACGGTTGGGATGGTGTTCTTCGGCTTGCAAGCGTCCCCCTTTTTCCTCCAAACATAACAATGGTCATTATGGCCAAACAGTTCTATTTTGTTTCATCAGACCAGAGGACATTTCTCCAAAAAGTACGATCTTTGTCCCCATGTGCAGTTGCAAACCGTAGTCTGGCTTTTTTATGGCGGTTTTGGAGCAGTGGCTTCTTCCTTGCTGAGCGGCCTTTCAGGTTATGTCGATATAGGATTCGTTTTACTGTGAATATAGATACTTTTGTACCCGTTTTCCTCCAGCATCTTCACAAGGTCCTTTGCTGTTGTTCTGGGATTGATTTGCACTTTTCGCACCAAAGTACGTTCAGCTCTAGGAGACAGAATGTGTCTCCTTCTTCAGTGGTATGACGGCTGCATGGTCCCACGGTGTTTCTACTTGCGTACTATTGTTTGTACATATGAACGTGGTACCTTCAGGAGTTTGGAAATTGCTCCCAAGGATGAACCAGACTTGCAGAGGTCTACATTTTTGTTCTGAGGTCTAGGCTGATTTCTTTAGATTTTCCCATGATGTCAATCAAAGAGGCACTGAGTTTGAAGGTAGGCCTTGAAATACATCCACAGGTACACCTCCAATTGACTCAAATGATGTCAATTAGCCTATCAGAAGCTTCTAAAGCCATACTTTTCTGGAATGTTCCAAGTTGTTTAAAGGCAAAGTCAACTTAGTGTATGTAAACTTCTGACCCACTGGAATTGTGATACAGTGAATTATAAGTGAAATAATCTGTCTGTAAACAGTTGTTGGAAAGTATACAAAGTAGAGGTCCTAACAGACTTGCCAAAACTATAGTTTGTTAACAAGAAATTTGTGGAGTGTTTGAAAAACGAGTTTTAATGACTCCAACCTAAGTGTATGTAAACTTCCGACGATAATTTGACCTGTGCTGTATCTTACTCTGCTTAATATTTTTAATACAGAGGCTATTCTTATTCCCCCTATTGAAGAGCCTCTCTCGCTCTCTCTCTCTCTCTCTCTCTCTCTCTCTCCCTCTCTCTCTCTCTCTCCCTTTTTCTCGCTTTGTTTATGTGAGTATAGCACACAACCACACACTGACAAGCACATACACCACACATACACACTGACACACACCACACACACACTGAGCCACTTTGACGTATTCTGACATTTAGTTGAAAGCAGTGTGTGCTTCCCCAGAGATGCTTGTAGGACAATAGGAGATTTACATTTTTCTACATAATCTTCAACAGGAAACTACAGCCTTTTTACCATCTCAGGAACTCAACATGGAGGGCTTCACTTGGTTCTCTGTTCTTCAGTTCAACTGTCTTCTTTTTAGAAATGCTAGCTACATCTCTACACAAGTTTAACCCTCCATTTTGTCTCATTTTGCTGAAAGCCTGGGAATCCCTTCACTTCACCCCTGAACCCCTTCTGCTACCAACATCAATATGAGCGAGAAGACTATTCTATCGTTCCTCTGTCTTTGTGTAGTGTGGGATTAAAACTACCTGCAGCGGTGTTTCAGAGCATCCTCCTCTCCTCTCCTCTCCTCTCCTCTCCTCTCCTCTCCTCTCCTCTCCTCTCCTCTCCTCTCCTCTCCTCTCCCCTCTCCCCTCTCCCCTCCCCTTCCCTCCCCTCTCCTCTCCTCTCCTCTCCTCTCCTCTCCTCTCAACTCCTCTCCTTTCCTCTCCTCTCCTCCACCCATCTCCTCTTTTCCTTCACAAAATACTTTTCTTTTAATCCAGATTCCACCCTGGTTCCTATGAATTATTAAACACACGTCACTTTTTTTGCTTCACAGGGAGAGGGGGAATGTCACACACACACACACACACACACACACACACACACACACACACACATACACACACACAAGTCTGTATCTTTTGTTCTGTATAAGAGCTTTTTGTATAATATCAAGGTTGACGGATAGAGGAAAACCCAAACCTGGGGTTTCTGTTCTTTCCAACCAAATGGTCCCTTCTCCTCTCAGTGGACTGACTGTCATTGTGAAAACATTTCAAAATTCAGGAACAGACGGTAACATCTGACACCTTTTGCCCCTGAGGAGACCGAAAAGATTTGCCATGGGTCCCCAGATCCTCAAAAAGTTCTACAGCTGCACCATCGAGAGCATCCTGACCAGTTGTATCACCGACTGGTTTGGCAACTGCTCGGCATCTGACCGTAAGGCAATATAGAAGGTAGTGCGTACGGCCCAGTACATCAGGACATCTATACTAGGCGGTGTCAGAGGAAGGCCAAAAATAATGTCAGACTTCAGTCACCCAAGTCATAGACTGTTCTCTCTGCTTCCGCACGGGACGCGGTACCAGAGCGCCATGTCTAGGACCAAAAAGCTTCTACCCCCATGTCACAATACTGCTGAACAATTAACCAAATGGCCACAGGGACTATTTACACTATTTACTACTTACTTTGTTTTTACATTGCTGATACCCTTCCTACATGTACAAATTCCCTCTACTAACCGGTGCCCCTGCACATACTGGTACCCCCTGTCTATAGCCTCGTTATTATTATTTTATTGTGTTACTTTTTATAATTTTTTACTTTAGTTTATTTGGTAAATATTTTCTTAACTCTATTTATTGAACTGCATTGTTGGTTAAGGGCTTGTAAGTAAGCATTTCACATTGTCATGACGTTGGCCTGTAGGTAAGATTTATGACCCTCATAAATCCCTTTCTCCCTTCCCTCTCTCTCTTGACTCTACAGAAGGACTCTTGAAGAGCCTTTGTTAAACATAGAGAGTCTGGGAACATCAAACGGTGGGGGGAAAGGAACCATACTTCGGTAATCCAACCAGTTGAAAATAAGCGTTGGTACTTAATGAATATGATGTCAGTTCAGTTGTCATCTGAGACATGACTGATGACAGGATGACATAAACTGTATCTGGGAAAGTCTACACATTCTAGTTATCAGATTCACATGGAATTGTTGTGCAATTTAAATGTTTAAATGTGAAACTATTTGTGAAAAGATGAAATGTAATTTTAGCTTCCAAATGAGAGAATTGGGTTTTCATGAGTGAACTATGCTCAACTCAGTGGACGCCCATGTGAACAGACATGGGTTGTAAACTATGAAACACACCCTTCTCTCCCTCCACTATATAAGCCCTTTCCGAAAATATAACTTTCTGTTCCGGGTACATTAGGGCGACGGTCCGATGTCAGAAGGATTCCGATAATAAGCTGTTCCGAGGACATGAGGACGACGGTTCCACGTTAAAAGGACTAACATGTCAACTACAGAACTAAGCTAACCTCAGCGTGAGCTTTGGTTTCGAAAGGAATGAACTTTGAACTCTTATTCACTACAGAAGTGATACCTCCGAGCCGTTGAGTTAGCAGCGGCCGCTGTAAACGTGGGCTAGGAAAGGACGGACGACGGATCCAGACGAACAAACAACGACGATACTACAATGTATCCAATTTACCACCAGAGACATTCTTCCGAGGACAGGAAGATCTCTGTTGGGCAACACGGCCAGCATCTACGACCAACCTACCGAAGCACAGCTGAGTAAATATTTATTGCATTTTCCTTTTCCAAATGGGCGGTAATTTAGAATGCATAAGATACTGTATTTACGATAGCTTCGCTTCTCCCTTTGTTCCTCAGTCTTCCCGCTCTTTCACTCAAACCCAACCCCCTTTCCTTTGTGTAACCAGCCGTCATGTCGGCTCCGTCCACCAGGGACGTTTTCTGTATGACATCATTTGCTTTCTGTGAAAATGTAATTCTGTGTGATTATTTAGGTATTTAGTAAATAAATAATTAAACCAAAGTTTGTATTGCTGATTCAACTTGTTAGCCAGGGTTCGTGAAGATAACCAAGAATTTACAACTTTCAGATGAGACTGAAATAAGGTGACAAGTAATATTGACTGCTATTGATGTAAAATATTACTAGGTCTTTAAGAGTTTATTCGGAAGATAACAGCTCTATAAACAGTCTTTCGTGGTACCCCGACTTTCTAGTTAATTACATTTACATGATTAGCTTAATCAGGTAATATTATTAGAATAGCATGTCATATCACTTAATCCGGCATAGCCAAAGACACGACAACAGTAAGGTCTACTACACCTGTTGTATTCGGCTCATGTGACAAATAAAATTTGATTTGATAAAGAGTAGGAGCTTTCAAACACACACACTTACACACACACACACGCATGGACACATACACAAGCATACACACACACACACGCATGCATGCACACACATACACAAGTACACACATACACGCATATGCACGCACACACACGCACGCACACACACACACACACACACACACACACACACACCACACACACACACACACACACACACACACACACACACACACACACACACACACACACACACACACACACACACACACACACACACACACACACACACGCACACGCACACGCACACACACACGCACACACACACACACCCTGTCATAATGAAATAAGAGCTGTCCTTACGTTCTCCTGTGTTGTATTGGTGAGGGTCCAGTATTCCAGATACCTGCAGGGATCTGATGCATGAGTCAACCAGCTCCAGTCCTGTGGTCAACTCATCCTCTATGTCCTTCTGGCCATCTGCTGCACAGGAAGCAGGAAACATGGGCAATAGGTTAGTCTGGGTCACAGTTGTGACACAACCTCTATAAAAGGTGTTTATTTTCAATGTCACATTACATAGCTGTGATATCTGCTTATATTCTCAAGACATACCGTTGCCTTCAAAAGGTATTCAGACGCCTTGACTTTCTCCACATTTTTAAGGTTACAGCCTTATTCTAAAATTGATTAAATCATTTTGTCCCTCATCAATCTACTCACAATACCCCATAATGACAAAGCAAAAACTGGTTTTTAGAAATGTATTGTAATTTATAAAACATAAAAAATGGAAATATCATATTTACATAAGAATTCAGACCCTTTACTCGGTACTTTGTTGAAGCACCTTTGGCAGCGACTACAGCTTCAAGTCTTCTTGGGTATGATGCTACAAGCTGGGCACACCTGTATTTGGGGAGTTTCTCCCATTCTTCTCTGCAGATCCTCTCAAGCTCTGTCAGGTTGGATGGGGAGCGTTGCTGAAGAGCTATTTTCTGATCTCTCCAGAGTTGTTTGATCGAGTTCAAGTCCAGGCTCTGGCTGGGCCACTCAAGGACATTGAGACTTGTCCCGAAGCCACTCCTGGGTTGTCTTGGCTGAGTGCTTAGGGTCGTTGTCTTGTTGGAAGCTAAACCTTCGCCCCAGTCTGAGGTCCTGTGAGCTCTGGAGCAGGTTTTCATTAAAGAGCTCTCTGTACTTTGCTCCATTCATCTTCGCCTCGATCCTGACTAGACTCCCAGTCCATGCTAATGAAAAACGTACCCACAGCATGATGCTGCCACCACCATGCTTCACCATAGGGATGTTGCCAGGTTTTTTCCAGACGTAACGTTTGGCATTCAGGCCAAATGGTTCAATCTTGGTTTCATCAGACCAGAGAATCTTGTTTCTCATGGTCTAAGAGTTTTTAGGTGCCTTTTGATGAACTCCAAGTGGGCTGTCATGTGTTGTTTACTAAGGAGTGGCTTCTGTCTGGCCACTCTACCATGAAGGCCTGATTGGTGGAGTGCTGCTGAGATGGATGTCCTTCTGGAAGGTTCTCCCAGATTTTTATTTAACCTTTACAGTGAGGGAAAAAAGTATTTGATCCCCTGCTGATTTTGTACGTTTGCCTACTGACAAAGAAATTATCAGTCTATAATTTTAATGGTAGGTTTATTTCAACAGTGAGAGACAGAATAACAACAAAAAAATACAGAAAAACGCATGTCAAAAATGTTATAAAATGATTTGCATTTTAATGAGGGAAATAAGTATTTGACCCCCTCTCAATCAGAAAGATTTCTGGCTCCCAGGTGTCTTTTATACAGGTAACGAGCTGAGATTAGGAGCACACTCTTAAAGGGAGTGCTCCTAATCTAAGTTTGTTACCTGTATAAAAGACACCTGTCCACAGAAGCAATCAGTCAATCAGATTCCAAACTCTCCACCATGGCCAAGAAGAAAGAGCTCTTCAAGGATGTCAGGGACAAGATTGTAGACCTACACACGGCTGGAATGGGCTACAAGATCATCACCAAGCAGCTTGGTGAGAAGGTGACAACAGTTGGTGCGATTATTCACAACTGGAAGAAACACAAAAGAACTGTCAATCTCCCTCGGCCTGGGGCTCCATGCAAGATCTCACCTCGTGGAGTTGCAATGATCATGAGAACGGTGAGGAATCAGCCCAGAACTACACGGGAGGATCTTGTCAATGATCTCAAGGCAGCTGGGACCATAGTCACCAAGAAAACAATTGCTAACACACTACGCCGTGAAGGACTGAAATCCTGCAGCGCCCGCAAGGTCCCCCTGCTCAAGAAAGCACATATACATGAAATTTGCCAATGAACATCTGAATGATTCAGAGGACAACTGGGTGAAAGTGTTGTGGTCAG
This sequence comes from Salmo trutta, assembly GCF_901001165.1. Taxonomy (NCBI): domain Eukaryota; kingdom Metazoa; phylum Chordata; class Actinopteri; order Salmoniformes; family Salmonidae; genus Salmo; species Salmo trutta. Next base: position 10,197,908 of record NC_042962.1, on the reverse strand, counting down.
ATGAGACCAAAATGGAGCTCTTTGGCATCAACTCAACTTGCCGTGTTTGGAGGAGGAGGAATGCTGCCTATGACTCCAAGAACACCATCCCCACTGTCAAACATGGAGATGGAAACATTATGCTTTGGGGGTTTTTTTTCTAAGGGGACAGGACAAGTTCACCGCATCAAAGGGACGATGGACGAGGCCATTTACCGTCAAATCTTGGGTGAGAATCTCCTTCCCTCAGCCAGGGCATTGAAAATGGGTTGTGGATGGGTATTCCAGCATGACAATGACCCAAAACACACGGCCAAGCCAACAAAGGAGTGGCTCAAGAAGAAGCACATTAAGGTCCTGGAGTGGCCTAGCCAGTCTCCAGACCTTAATCACATAGAAAATCTGTGGAGGGAGCTGAAGGTTCGAGTTGCCAAACGTCAGCCTCGAAACCTTAATGACTTGGAGAAGATCTACAAAGAGGAGTGGGACAAAATCCCTCCTGAGATGTGTGCAAACCTGGTGGCCAACTACAAGAAACGTCTGACCTCTGTGATTGCCAACAAGGGTTTTGCCACCAAGTACTAAGTAATGTTTTGCAGAGGGTTCAAATACTTATTTCCCTCATTAAAATGCAAATCATTTTATAACGTTTTTGACATGCATTTTTCAGTTTTTTGTTGTTATTCTGTCTCTCACTGTTCAAATAAACCTACCATTAAAATGATAGACTGATCATTTCTTTGTCAGTGGGCAAACGTACAAAATCAGCAGGGGATCAAATACTTTTTTCCCCTCACTGTATTTAACTAGGCAAGTCAGTTAAGAACAAATTCTTATTTACAATGACAGCCTACCAAAGGGCAAAAGGCTTCCTGCTGGGACTACACTACACTACACTACACTACACTACACTACACTACACTACACTACATAAAGAGATACCTAAGACAATAACATAGCATGGTAGCCGCACATGACAACACAGCATGGTAGCAACACAACACGACAACAACATGGTAGTAACACAACATAGCAGCAGCACAACATGGTAGCAGCACAACACACGGTACAAACATTATTGGGCACAGACAACAGCACAAAGGACAAAAAATGGTAAAGACAATAATACATCACACAAAGCAGCCACAACTATCAGTAAGAGTGTCCATGATTGAGTCTTTGAAAGAAGTGAATGAAGACATCTCCACAGAGGAACTCTAGAGCTCTGTCAGAGTGACCATCGGGTTCTTGGTCAACTCCCTGACCAAGGCCCTTCTCCCCCGATTTCTCAGTTTGGCCGGGCAGCCAGCTCTAGGAAGAGTCTTGGTGGTTCCAAACTTTTTCCATTTAGGAATGATGGAGGCCACTGTGTTCTTGGAGACCTTCAATGCTGCAAAATGTTTTGGTACCCTTCCACAGATCTGTGCCTCGACACGATCCTGTCTCTTAGCTCTGTGGACAATTCAGTCGACCTCTTGGCTTGGTTTTTGCTCTGACATGCACTATCAACTGTGGGCCTTATATAGACAGGTGTGTGCCTTTCCAAATCATGTCCAATCAATTGAATTTAGGTGGACTCCAATCAAGTTGTAGAAACATCTCAAGGATGATCAACGGAAACAGGATGCGCCTGAGCTCAATTTCGAGTATCATCGCAAATTATCTGAATACTTATGTAAATAAGGTATTTATGTTTTCAATTTGTAATAAATTTACTAACATTTCTAAAAACCTGTTTTCGCCTTGTCATTATGGGGTATTGTGATGTCATTATGGGGTATTGTGATGTCATTATGGGGTATTGTGAGTAGATTGATGAGGATTTATATTTACTTAATTCATTTTAGAATAAGACTGTAATGTAACAAACCTCTTGACGCACGTTAAGGCCAGGGGGCGCTATTGCGAATTTAGAAAAAAATACGTGCCCATTTTAAACGGCCTCCTACTCAAACTCAGAAACTAGGATATGCATATTATTAGTAGATTTGGATAGAAAACACTAAAGTTTCTAAAATTGTTTGAATGGTGTCTGTGAGTATAACAGAACTCATATGGCAGTCAAAACCCTGAGACAAATCCTAACAGGAAGTGGAAATCTGATTTGTGGAATCACTTTCAAGCCTTTGCCTATGAAATACACTGTGAGTTAGGATTCATTTAGCACTTCCTAAAGCTTCCACTAGATGTCAACAGTCTTTACAAAGTGGTTTGAGTCTTCTGTAAAAACTGACCGAACAAGAGGCCTGGAAAATGTGTCATAGGGGGAGGGCCATTACTACTATGACACGCGTGCCGTGGGTACTCTCTCATTCCGAAACGTTTAGTAAGACAATGCAATCATCTGCCTTGAATATTATTGAAGTTCTGATTGAAAAAGGCCCTAAAGATTTATGTTATACAACGTTTGACACGTTTGAACGAACATAAATACATTTTTTTTACACATTCGTGACCACAAGTCCCGCGCGCTTCGTACATTTTGAGTAGCCTTCGGAACGCGCTAACAAGAAGGAGCTATTGGGACATAAATTATTAACTTTTTTGAACAAAACTACATTTGTTGTGGACCTGGGATTCCTGGAAGTGCCTTCTGATGAAGATAATCAAAGGTAAGTGAATATTTACAATAGTATATTTGATTTTAGATGAGTCCAAGATGGCGCTAACCTGTATCGCCTAGCCTATTTTTCTGAGCATAGCACCTCGTTTATTGCAAAGTGTGATTTCCCAGTAAAGTTATTTTTAAATCTGGCAATGCGGTTGCATTCATGAGATGTTAATCTATAATTCTTTGAATGACAATATTATATTTTACCAATGTTTTCGAATAGTAATTTTGTAAATTGTAGCGCTGATTCACCGGAAGCATTTGAGGGAAAATATTTTCTGAACATCACGTGCCGATGTAAAATGCTGTTTTTATATCTAAATATGAACTTTATCGAACAAAAGAATGCATGTATTGTGTAACATGATGTCCTAGGAGTGTCATCTGAGGAAGATTGTCAAAGGTTAGTGCTTCATTTAGCTGTGTTTTGGTTATTTGTGATGCATGTGGTTGGTCGGAAAATGGCGGTGTGGCTATTGTGTCGATGTACTCTCCTAACATAATGTAATGTTTTGCTTTCATTGTAAAGCCTTTTTGAAAATCGGACAACGTGGTTTGATTCAGGAGAAGTGTATCTATAAAATGGTGTAAAATAGTCCTATGTTTGAGAAACAGAATTTATTAGATTTGGTTATGAATATGGCGCTCTGATTTTTCGCTGGATGTTGATCCCGGTTACGGGATCAGCGCGTCAAGAGGTTTAAGGCACTATTATAGTTAATGATTAGAAATAAAAACATCTAATGAAAAATATAGCATTTTACACTTACCTTGGGTGTTCCAGCGAAACTGCTCATCTACCGAACTGCAAGAAAACAAACACAAGATTTGAGGTTCTGAAAAGAAATGTATGATATGGAGTTGATCATACTGTAACATCATAGTTAATTGTTGTTATCCAAGATTGAAACTATTTACTGTATAACATCTGACGTAAAGTAAACCAACAAGCTGTAACAGTGGTGATCGGATATTCAGCACCATTGAAGCAGACAGTGACGGAATTGGAATTTAGAAGTCCAGCCCAACAGAACAGTGGACAGCGACAGAATAGGTTTATCAACGTCCAGCACCATAGAACTGCGACAGAATAGGTATTCTGAATTTCAGCACCACAGAACATTGGACAGCAAGGCCTACAAGAAAGTAAGAAGCTAAGAAGCCTGGAAGGGAAAAGCTCTACTGCAAAACTCTGTTAGCTAGTCAGTTTTCAGCCAAATTGACTTTTCCAGCCAAACCTTAACATTTTAAATAATAAGGAATAAATTGGAAGGTAACGAAAATAGAGCTTTCCATTGTTCCTTTGAATCGCTGACACATCCTCTCTTTATGTTGATGGCTGAGGCTAATATTGCTTTACGGGCTAGATCATGCTAGGAGGCTAATATTGCTCTGCAGGCTAGCTTCCCAGAACAATCAACGACAGTCTGTGATGGAGGGATTTCCTCAAAGCAGAAAATATTATAGCCAGTCAGACCAGAGAGAAATATCAAACTGTTCAGTGTGTGATCAATGTTAGACCAATATGACGCACAAGCACTCAAACCTAAACGTATAGACTACAATTAGTAGATACTGTATACTCTCAGTCTCTCTCAATCTCGGTCGCTCTCTCTCTCTCTCAGTCTCTCTCTTTCAGTCTCTCTCTCTCTCTCTCAGTCTCTCTCTCTCTCTCTCTCTTTTTCTCTGTCTCTCTCTCTCTCGGTCTCTCTCTCTCGCTCTCTTGCGGTATCTCTCTCTTGGTCTCTCTCTCTCTCTCTCGGTCTCTCTCTCTCTTTCGGTCTCTCTCTCTCGGTCTCTCTCTTTCTCTGTCTTTCTCCCTATCCCTTTCTCTCAGTCTCTCTCTCTCTTTTAGAAACATTATAGCAGACTATGCAGAAACACACCATGTTGTAATACTGTGTGTGTGTGTGTGTGTGTGTGTGTGTGTGTGTGTGTGTGTGTGTGTGTCTGTGTGTGTGTGTGTCTGTGTGTCTGTGTGTCTGTGTGTGTGTGTGTGTGTGTGTGTGTGTGTGTGTGTGTGTGTGTGTGTGTGTGTGTGTGTGTGTGTGTGTTTGTCCGTGCGTGTGTCCGTGCATGTGTGGGCATGTGTGTGTGCATGTATGTTTGTGTGTGTGTTTTTAATGAGCCCCAGGAGTGGAGTGATCACTGACTCAAGGGGAGCTCCCCTCATAGCCTGTCTAGGTGATTATATAGACCACACCAGTGTGTGTGTGTGTGTGTGTGTGTGTGTGTGTGTGTGTGTGTGTGTGTGTGTGTGTGTGTGTGTGTGTGTGTGTGTGTGTGTGTGTGTGTGTGTGTGTGTGTGTGTGAATGCACCAAGGCCTTGCCCCTAAATGCACTGCAGTATAACTTTTCTTGTGTAAAATAGATGGAGGACATTGCAGAGGGAGAGATGGAGAGAGGTAGAGGGAAGTAGAGATAGGGAAGGAGAGAAAGAGAGAGAGGGAGAGAGAGGGGGAGAGAGAGAGAGAGAGAGAGAGAGAGAGAGAGAGAGAGAGAGAGAGAGAGAGAGAGAGAGAGAGAGAGAGAGAGAGAGGTTGTATTCTGGTCCTTAAACAACCTCTGGTCCAGACAACAGACAAGTTAACCACACACAGATATCTCACCAGTTTTTAAAAAAAAGCAGCTCACTGGTCACAGTTAATAAGTTACTGGTCCTCCACAGGGAAATATTACTCTAATAGAGTTTCATGCTGTCTGAGAAATGCCTTTAAATTCTCCCAGCTTGTAGTCGTCCCCTTTAAGATAACACACTAAACAGACCGTTCACACCGGCTACGGCAGTCACGAGTCATCACACACACACACACACACACAATCATTCCAATCAACAGTGCCATCTCTGCATTTAGGGTTGATTTAAGAGTGTCCAACTATGGGTACACTGCTGAGTAATTGAGGATTTACTTACAAGTGATACCCATCTGGCATGCAAAGTTAGATATTGATGGTATATGACTAAAACTGTGTGAAAAGCTGCATTCCCATGGATACACATGATATTGATGGTATGTGACTAAAACTGTGTGAAAAGCTGCATTCTCATGGATACACATGATATTGATGGTATGTGACTAAAACTGTGTGAAAAGCTCCATTCCCATGGATACACATGCGCCTACTGATTCTTGTCACAGCAACATGCACTGTTCCAGCTCGTCACGGTAACGACAGCGTGTCAATCACAGGAGGAGTGGGTTTTGTGCAGTATGTGTGTGTGTGTTTGGGCTTTAGCGAAGTTAGGGGGCAAGGCTATGTGAATGAAGATGCCAAACTACTGGAACACAGCTCAGACACCCATGCATAGCCCACAAGACATGCCACCAGAGGTCTCTTCACAGTCCCCAAGTCCAGGACAGACTATGGGAGGCACACAGTACTACATAGAGCCATGACTACATGGAACTCTATTCCACATCAAGTAACTCATGCCAGCAGTAAAATTAGATTTAAAAAACAGATTAAAAAAACACCTTATGGAACAGCGGGTACTGTGAAGCAACACAAACATTGGCACAGACACGTGCATACACACACACACATGATAACATACACACTATACACACACATGGATTTAGTACTGTAGATATGTGGTAGTGGTGGAGTAGGGGCCTGAGGGCACACAGAGTGTTGTGAAATCTGTGAATGTATTGTAATGTTTTTTAAAATTGTATAAACTGCCTTAATTTTGCTGGACACCAGGAAGAGTAGCTGCTGCTTTGGCAGCAGCTAATGGGGATCCATAATAAATACAAACTCCTGGGTAGAGAGAGAGACATTTTGTTATTGCCATTTATTGGTTTGCTGATTTGTGTGTGTACTGTATGGGTGTATGTGCTGATGATTACATTATGAAACACACCTGTTAGTTGATTTTAGTTCTGCCACGTTGGTGCTAAAACATCTGTTTCCACTAGCTAAATGACCACGCTATTATCTTTACTGTTAAGGATATTTATCCCTGCTCTTTTACAGCTGATGCATATACTGACAGGACACCTCTATGCATAATTCACCACGGAGGGATTATAATACACCACGGAGGGATTATAATACACCACGGAGGGATTATAATACACCACGGAGGGATTATAATACACCACGGAGGGATTATAATACACCACCACGGAGGGATTATAATACACCACGGAGGGATTATAATACACCACGGAGGGATTATAATACACCCCGGAGGGATTATAATACACCACGGAGGGATTATAATACACCACGGAGGGATTATAATACACCACGGAGGGATTATAATAGACCACGGAGGGATTATAATACACCACGGAGGGATTATAATACACCACGGAGGGATTATAATAGACCACGGAGGGATTATAATACACCACGGAGGGATTATAATACACCACCACGGAGGGATTATAATACACCACGGAGGGATTATAATACACCACCACGGAGGGATTATAATACACAACGGAGGGATTATAATACACCACGGAGGGATTATAATACACCACGGAGGGATTATAATACACCACGGAGGGATTATAATACACCACGGAGGGATTATAATACACCACAGAGGGATTATAATAGACCACGGAGGGATTATAATACACCACGGAGGGATTATAATACACCACCACGGAGGGATTATAATACACCACGGAGGGATTATAATACACCACGGAGGGATTATAATACACCACCACGGAGGGATTATAATACACCACGGAGGGATTATAATACACCACGGAGGGATTATAATACACCACCACGGAGGGATTATAATACACCACGGAGGGATTATAATAGACCACGGAGGGATTATAATAGACCACGGAGGGATTATAATACACCACGGAGGGATTATAATACACCACCACAGAGGGATTATAATACACCACGGAGGGATTATAATACACCACGGAGGGATTATAATACACCACGGAGGGATTATAATACACCACGGAGGGATTATAATACACCACGGAGGGATTATAATACACCACCACAGAGGGATTATAATACACCACGGAGGGATTATAATACACCACCACGGAGGGATTATAATACACCACGGAGGGATTATAATACACCACGGAGGGATTATAATACACCACGGAGGGATTATAATAGACCACGGAGGGATTATAATACACCACGGAGGGATTATAATACACCACCACGGAGGGATTATAATACAGCACGGAGGGATTATAATACACCACAGAGGGATTATAATACACCACGGAGGGATTATAATACACCAAGGAGGGATTATAATACACCACGGAGGGATTATAATACACCACGGAGGGATTATAATACACCACGGAGGGATTATAATAGACCACGGAGGGATTATAATACACCACGGAGGGATTATAATACACCACGGAGGGATTATAATACACCACGGAGGGATTATAATACACCACGGAGGGATTATAATACAGCACGGAGGGATTATAATACAGCACGGAGGGATTATAATACACCACGGACGGATTATAATACACCACGGAGGGATTATGTGACATAACGCAACATTGTGTCTCCAGACACTTTGGCCATGACATGTTATGATGGTATCTGATATAAAGAAAATAAATGATGCTAAATGCTACTGCCTAAATGCTACAGGTAGACACAGTAGACTGGGATTAGAAGTGGACATACACTCACCAATCCAGGATTCTATGTTAGGGTTTCATTAAGACTAACGGAAATTCTAATTTGGTACTTTGGTGGGATTGTGGGGATTTACGCTGCTCTGCTGTACACAGACTGGGATTAACACAGATTATAGAGACTAACACAGCTGGTTATTCCCACTGGGTTTACAGTTAGGATGGCTCAACCAGTGTGTGTTGGGTCCACTCATTCATGAGTGGGTTGACCTGCAGTTACAATGGTGTCACACACACACACACACACACACACACACACACACACACACACACACACACACACACACACACACACACACACACACACACACACACACACACACACACACACACACACACACACACACACATACACACACACACACACACACACACACAATCGTTATGTGACTGTGTGAGAACACTCCTTCCTTCACAGCAGTGTGCCATAACAAGTACGGGAGAGGGATCACACACATACACATTTATGCACAAACACACAAAGACACACACACATTCACATGAGCAATTCAAATCCTTTTGCAAATCAATTGAGTGATTAAATGATATGTATGAATGATGATTAGAGACAGAAATGATGGATTCTGTTCATGAAATACAATCAACATGTCGGTTCGAAGAAACACACAGATTACTGATGAAACAAAAGACAAAGATGAAAGAAGATGTCTGTAACAACACACACACACACACACACACACACACACACACACACACACACACACACACACACACACACACAAACACACACACACACACGTACAGCTAACCTTGTGGGGACACACAATTCAGTCCCATTCAAAATCCTATTTTCCCTAACCCCTAACCCCTTACCCTAACCTTAACCATAAACCTAACCTTAACCTTAACCCCAAAACCTAACCTTAACACTAAAACTAAGCCTAGCTCCTAACCCTAACCTGAAACCAAACACTAGATCCCTAGCTGCTAACCCTAACCCTTAATGTAATTCTAACCCTAGCTCCTAACCCTAAACCTTAACGTAGTTCTAACCCTAACACTAATTATAACCTTAACCCTAAACCTAATACTAAATCCTAACCCTAACCCTTAACGTAGTTCTAACCCTAACACTAATTATAACCTTAGCCCTAACCCTAACCCTAGATCCTAACCCTAAACGTAATTCTAACCCTAACCCTAGCTCATAAACCCTAACCCTTAATATAATTCCAACCCTAACACTAATTCTAACCCTAACACTAATTCTAAACTTAACCCTAAACCTAACACTCATTCTAACCCTAACCCTAGCTCCTAACCCAAACAATTAATGTAATTCTAACCCTAACACTAATTCTAACCTTAACCCTAAACCTAACACTAATTCTAACCTTAACCCTAGCTCCTAACCCAAACAATGAATGTAATTCTAACCCTAACACTAATTCTAAACTTAACCCTAAACCTAACACTAATTCTAAACTTAACCCTAACCCTAACACTAATTCTAAACTTAACCCTAACCCTAACACTAATTCTAAACTTAACCCTAAACCTAACACTAATTCTAAACTTAACCCTAACCCTAACACTAATTCTAAACTTAACACTAATTCTAAACTTAACCCCAGTTGGTCAAATTTTGGTTTGTTTTACTGTTCTTGTGGGGACTTCTGGTCCACACAAGAATAGTTAAACACGTCCACACACAAACGTGTTTGCATGATGCTAGGGCTGCCTGTTAGCGATAGTTGGTCTATGTAAATCAGTCATTTTTAGAGCCTGTCTAAGGGTACAGCACGTAGCTTAATTAGCATGTAGCCTTGGAGCCAAGCCAACGTTTCCCAAACTCGGCCTGGGAAGCGCAAGGAGTGCATATTTTGGTATTCCCTTGCATTTCACAGCTAATGATGCATGATGAGTTGATTATTTCAATCAGCTGTGTAGTGCCGGGGAAAAAACCCCAAACCCAAGTCATAGACTGTTCTCTCTGCTACCGCACGGCAAGCGGTAACGGAGCGCCAAGTCTAACACCAAAAGGCTCCTTAATAGCGTCAACCCTCAAGCCATAAGACAGCTGAACAACTATTCAAATGGCCATCCAGACTATTTACATTGAACCCTCCCCACCGCCGCTGTTAGTCAATGTTTATTATATGTGCATAGTCCCTTTTCAAATGACCTCAACTAACCTGTACCCCCGCACATTGACTCAGAGCCGGTACCCCTTGTATATAGCCTCGTTATTGTTATGTCATTTTCTTGTGTTACTTTTTGATTGATTCCAAAATATATATATATTTTGTTTATTTAGTAAATATTTTCTTCACTCTATTTCTTGAACTGCACTGTTGGTTAAGGGCTTGTAAGTAAGCATTCCACGGTAAGGTCTACACCTGTTGTATTCGGCGCATGTGACAAATAAAATAGTGATTGGATTTGTAGCTGAGAAACGCTGGCATATACAGAGCCTTCAGCAGCGTATCATTCCATGAAGTTGTCCCCTCCCCTCTGCACTAGTTTACTCCACTATGCATCTCGCTTTCTAGGGCATGCACTTGTCCCCAGTCCTCCAGTATCCCGAACAGTACCATTATTTTGTAGCCCTGGACAAACATCCCCCTCAGGAAACTAAAAATATTTGGCATGGGTCTTGAGATCCTCAAAAGGTTTTACAGCTGCAACATCTAGAGCATCCTGACTGGTTGCATCACTGCCTGGTATGGAAAATGCTCGGCCTCTGACCGTAAGGCGCTACAGAGGGTAGTGGGTACGGCCCAGTACATCACTGGGGCTAAGCTTCCTGCCATCCAGGACCTATATACCAGGAGGTGTCAGAGGAAGGCTCTAAAAATTGTCAAAGACCCCAGCCACTCGAGTCATAGACTGTTCTCTCTAATACCGCATGGCAAGCGGTACCGGAGTGCCAAGTCTAGGTCCAAGAGGCTTCTAAACAGTTTTTACCCCCAAGCCATAAGACTCCTGAACAGGTAACCAAATGGCTACCCGGACTATTTGCATTGTGTGCCCCCCCCCCAACCCCTCTTTTACGATGCTGCTACTCTTTGTTTATCATATATGCATAGTCACTTTAACTATACATTCATGTACATACTACCTCAATTGGCCAGACCAACCAATGCTCCCGCACATTGGCTAACCGGGATATTGTCACGTCCTGACCAGCAGATGGAGCTAGTGTTTTAGTTTTGGGGTCAGGACGTGGCATGTTTGTGTTGGGAATGTTTCTGGGGATGATTGGGACTTCCAATTGAAGGCAGGTGTGTATAGTTGCCTTTGATTGGAAGTCCTATATAGGTGTGTGTGTTTTTCTTTGGGGTTGTGGGTGGTTGTTTTTTGCACTGCGTTTATAGCCTGCAGAACTGTCACTGTTGTCACCCTTTTGTGTTGTTAAGTGGATGCTTTACTCCTTATTTTTAATTAAAGATGAGTATTCACATACCTGCTGCGCCTTGGTTCATTTCAGAAGACAGCCGTTACAGATATCTGCATTGTGTCCCGCCACCCACCACCCGCCAACCCCTCTTTTACGCTATTGCTACTCTCTGTTCATCATATATGCATAGTCACCTTAACCATATCCACATGTACATACTACCTCAATCAGCCTGACTAACCGGTGTCTGTATGTAGCTTCGCTACTTTTATAGCCTCACTACTGTATATAGCCTGTCTTTTTACTGTTGTTTTATTACTTTACCCTCTACGGGCTACGGGGGCAGTATTGAGAATTTTGGAAAAAATATGTGCCCATTTTTAACTGCCACCTACACCAACTCAGAAGCTAGGATATGCATATTATTACCAGATTTGGATAGAAAACACTCTGAATTTTCTAAAACAGTTTGAATGGTGTCTGTAAGTATAACAAAAATCATATTGCAGGCAAAAACCTGTGAAAAATAGATTAAAATAAAATGTGAATTTTGTGACTGTACTATTTAGTGTCATTGTTTTATAGATACCACAGTGAGAAAGGATTCATTTCGCAACTCCTACGGCTTCCACTAGATGTCAACGATCTTTATAAAGTTGTTTGAAGCGTCTATGATTAACAGGGAGCAAATTAGAATGCAGGGAAGTTGACATGTCGTCACTTCATTTTTTTGCGCCTGCGCATAAATCTGAGAAGAGTGCATTTGTCATAATCGTTTTTCTAGACAAAGAATAGGTCGTGTGAAAATATTACTGATGTTTACTGATGTTTCACGTTAAAAATGGACCAAAAGATTGATGCTAAACAACGTTTGACATGTTTGAACAAACGTAAATAGATTATTTACTAGGTTTTTTTAGCTTTTCGGCGTGATTTTACACCCCCACCCACCACGTTTTGTGGGAGCCTACTGAACACCAACTACATGGTGTTATTTGGACATAAATGATGAACTTTGTCAAAAGAAACCACATTTGTTCTGGACCTGGGATTCCTGGCAGTGCCTTCTGATGGAGATAATCAAAGGTAAGGGGATATTTACAATGTTATTATGATATTAGATGCTGCTAACTGTATAGCCTAGCATGTTGTTATTAGCATAGTACCCCGTTTATTGCAAAATGTGATTTCCCAGTAAAGTTATTTTGAGATCTGGCCATTCGGTAGCAATTACGAGATGATAATATATTATTCTTTGAATGACAATATTATAATTTACCAATGTTTTCGAATAGTAATTCCGTGATTTGTAACGCTGGATTCACTGGGAGCATTCGAGCCGAAAAAAATTCTGAATTTCACCGCGACTGTAAATGCTGTTTTTGGATATAAATATGAACTTGATGGAACTAAAAATGCATGTATTGTATAACATAATGTCCTATGAGTGTCATCTGATGCAGATTGTCAAAGGTAAGTGCATAATTCTAGCTGGTTTTCTGTCTCAGTTGACGCCCTTCTTTGAATTGACTAAACATTACACACAGCTATTGTCAATGTACTCTCCTAACATAACCTAACTTTATGCATTCTCCGTAAAGCCTCTTTGAAAAACGGACAACGTGGTTAGATTTAGGAGATGTGTATCTTTCAAATGGAGGAAAATAGTTGATTATTTGAGTATTTGAAATGATTAGACTCTTGCAGTTTTGAATTCCCCGCCATGGTCACATGACAATGAATCCCAATACCGGGCAGGGATCCTCAACAGGGTTTACTTACCTAATGTTCACCTAATACCTTTTTTGCACTATTGGTTAGAGCCTGTAAGTAAGCATTTCACTGTAAAGTCTACACCTGTTGTATTTGGCACACGTGACAAATAAACTTTGATTTGATTTGATTCAATTTATTGAGGGCTTTGTCAACTAATCATCATGGCCTCAAAGAGTTGATTCAGATGTGCTTGTCCAGGGCTACAATAAAAATGTGAACTGTTGGGATTGTTCGCGGACTGGAGTTGAATCAGATGTGCTTGTCCAGGGCTACAATAAAAATGTGAACTGTTGGCATTGTTCGCGGACTGGAGTTGGGAAACATTGTTCTAGGGTACTGGGAGGAAGTACACCTGTCCAACATTCATTATCATAAAACAGTATCACACCTTAGACAACATTAACAAGCTGACCTAGACTCTTACTGTCAATTTAAGAAATGAAAGGCCCTCACCAGTGGGCAATACTGGCCATATTTCAATGTAATTCCTGTCTTACAGCGGAAATAATCCTTTTAGGTTCCACTTTGAAGAATGACGCAGGATGCTAATACATATTCACAAATTCGAGGTGGGAAGGTTGTGGTGATTTCCACGTGGCGTGGAGAAATAACAAGTAGGGCACTGACGACTGGCAATGTAGCTAGCTAGCTAGCATGCTAAACATATCTAGCTAGCTAATGTTATCTGTTGTTGATGCACCGTTCCAAAAGATTAGCCATCTGGCTAGGTTATGGCTCGATCTGGAGCTGGATTTGCATTTAGGGAAAACTTCACCACAGATGGACAGGGGGAACCAAATAGATAGGCGAACCAGATGGATATGGGGAACCAGATGGACTGAGGAAACGAGATGGATAGGGGAAACCAGATGGACAGGAGAAACCAGATGGACAGGAGAAACCAGATGGATCCAGGAAACCATTATCTTTGAATGCCATCTATTGTTATCTCCAAAGTTTTGTAATTTTCCATAAATTGCGGCCACGCAGAAAGAATAAGATGAATCTCCGGTAATATGGATAGCCTAGCTATTGAACGGTTTGGTAATATGGATAGCCTAGCCATTGAATGGTTTGGTAATTTGGATAGCCTAGCTTTTGAACGATTTGGTAATATGAATAGCCTAGCTATTGAACGGTTTGGTAATATGGATAGCCTAGTTATTGAATGGTTTGGTAAAATGGATACCTTAGCTATTGAACGGTTTGGTAATATGGATAGCATAGCTATTGAACAGTTTGGTAATATGGATAGCCTCGCTATTGAACGGTTTAGTAATATGGATAGCCTAGCTATTGAGCGGTTTGGTAATATGGATAGTCTAGCTATTGAATGGTTTGGTAATATGGATAGCCTAGCTATTGAACGGTTTAGTAATATGGATAGCCTCGCTATTGAACGGTTTGGTAATATGGATTGCCTAGCTATTGAACAGTTTGGTAAAATGGATAGCCTAGCTGTTGAATGGTTTCGTATTATGGATAGACTAGCTATTGAACAGTTTGGTAAAATGGATAGCCTAGCTGTTGAATGGTTTCGTATTATGGATAGACTAGCTATTGAACAGTTTGGTAATATGGATAGCCTAGTGAAACGCACCGCTCATGACACATGCCGCAAATGACATGTAACAACACCGTGAGAAAACCAATACAAATGTAACAACAGCACAAAAATATTTTCATTATAGGATAGGGACTTGTGATTTCTAGCTGCACCGACCAAAATGCAGAAGGACTGTGTTTGTTCATTTTGAACATTTATTAAATCAAAATGAACACAAAAACAACAAAACGAACTCACGATATACCGACAGTCTTCTCAGGCTCATACATGCTAGACAAGAAACAATCTCTCACAAATGACAGACACAAACATACCCTAATATATGGGACTCTCAATCAAAGGCAAAGGGAAAACACCTGCCTTCAATTGAGAGTCCCAACCCCAATTAACCAATCATAGAAACACACTCACTAGACTACACATAGAAATACATAAACATAGACCATAAACCAAAAACCCGGAAATACTAAATCAAACTCCCTTTTACCAAAACACCACCCCGAACCACATAAAACAAATACCCTCTGCCACGTCCTGACCAAACTAAAATGACAATTAACCCTTATACTGGCCAGGACGTGACAGTACCCCCCCCCTAAAGGTGCTAACCCCGGAAGCACCTCAAGAAACAAAAACCCCAAACAACAACAAAAATCCCCCAAACTAAAGGGAGGGAAGGGAGGGTGGCTGCCGTCAACGACGGCACTGTGCTACACCCTCCCTCCCCAACCCACCTATCCTGGAGGTGGCTCAGGTGCGGGACGTAAACCTCTCTCTACCTTCGGTGTCGTCCACTTTGGTGGCGCTGATAGCTGCACCGGGCAGACGGGCCACTCGGGCTGGGCCGGAGGACAGGCGGGCCACTCGGGCTGGGCCGGAGGACAGGCGGGCCACTCGGGCTGGGCCGGAGGACAGGCGAGCCACTCGGGCTGGGCCGGAGGACAGGCGGGCCACTCGGGCTGGGCCGGAGGACAGGCGGGCCACTCGGGCTGGGCCGGAGGACAGGCGGGCCACTCGGGCTGGGCCGAAGGACAGGCGGGCCACTCGGGCTGGGCCGGAGGACAGGAGGGCGACTCGGGCAGAACCGGGCAGTCGGGCGACTCGGGCAGTCGGGCCACTCTGGCAGAACCGGGCAGTCGGGCCACTCTGGCAGAACCGGGCAGTCGGGCCACTCTGGCATCTCCGGGCAGTCGGGCCACTCTGGCATCTCCGGGCAGTCGGGCCACTCTGGCATCTCCGGGCAGTCGGGCCACTCTGGCATCTCCGGGCAGTCGGGCCACGCTGGCATCTCCGGGCAGTCTGGCCACTCTGGCATCTCCGGGCAGTCTGGCCACTCTGGCAGCTCCTGACTAGTGGGCGGCTCTGGCGACTCCTCACTGACGGGCGGCTCTGGCGACTCTTGACTGACGGGCGGCTCTGGCGACTCTTGACTGACGGGCGGCTCTGGCGACTCTTGACTGACGGGCGGCTCTGGCGACTCTTGACTGACGGGCGGCTCTTGCGACTCTTGACTGACGGGCGGCTCTGGCGACTCTTGACTGACGGGCAGTTCTGGCGACGTCGGACTGGGATGACGCACTTGAAGCCTGGTGCGTGGTGCTGGTACTGGACGTATCAGCCTGGGAACACGCACCTCAGAGCTAGTGCGGGGAGCGGGAACAGGACGAGTCAGACTGGGCTGACGCACTAAAAGCCCGATGCGTGGCGCTGGTACTGGAGGTATCGGCTTGGGAACACGCACCTCCAGGCTAGTGCGGGGAGCGGGAACAGGACGAGTCGGACTGGGCTGACGAACTGGATGCCTGGTGCGTGGTGCTGGTATTATCTTCACCAGACAGCTAGAACGCACCTCAGGACTATTAATAAACGCTACTCCAGGTGATAACATTAGGACACGCTCTGTAAGGCGAATGTCGTGCCTAAAACACCAACACAGTAGCTCTCTCATCCTTTTCTCCTCCAATTTTCCCATCAACTCCCTTATAGTCTCTGTTTCTCTTTCCTCCACTTTTCCCCTCACTAGCTCTGGTTCCATCCTCGGCTCTGCCGATCTGTCCGTGTGCCCCCCCAAAAAATATTATTGGGGCTGCCTCTCCGGTTTAAACGCCAGTCGCGTTCCTCGGTAGCGTTCCCGGTCCTCACCGAATTCCCCTTGCTCCATCCTCTGCTGCTTGGTCCATTTTTGGTGGGAGATTCTGTCACGGTTGTCGTCGGTGAAGGAGGACCAAAATGCAGCAGGACTGTATATGTTCATTTTTGAACATTTATTAAATCAAAATGAACACAAAAACAACAAAACGAACTCACGATATACCGACAGTCTTCTCAGGCTCATACATGCTAGACAAGAAACAATCTCTCACAAATGACAGACACAAACACACCCTAATATATGGGACTCTCAATCAAAGGCAAAGGGAAAACACCTGCCTTCAATTGAGAGTCCCAACCCCAATTAACCAATCATAGAAACACATTCACTAGACTACACATAGAAATACATAAACATAGACCATAAACCAAAAACCCAGAAAAACTAAATCAAACTCCCTTTTACCAAAACACCACCCCGAACCACATAAAACAAATACCCTCTGCCACGTCCTGACCAAACTAAAACGACAATTAACCCTTATACTGGCCAGGACGTGACAGCTGGTTTAAAAGACGAGGTGCAAAAATATGGCTCAGGCAGCCAAGTGCAGGCTACGGCGAAAATCTCTCCGTCTCAGACAAAGATGTTTTATTAAACAGTGTTACTCAGCTCAACTCACTCGCGAAGAGGAAGAACTTTGCAGGTGGGTGGAACATTAAAATTAAACCCAGTCCTGAAAAGGAATGTAGAGTTAAGAGTATTATCCCGTCAAAAGGTAAACACACAGTATTGGCACTGAAAAGTTGCCACTTCGGATTTCCCACTTCAAACCCAAATACATCATACTTTGAAAAAAACAATGACTTAAATCCTTGTGCAACATCATGGTTAAGCTATGGTCATTGTCTTTCAGCTGAGAAAAAGGGAATTTCTGCTCTAGTGGGCGTTTAAAGCAAAACCTCAAAGATGTATCTAGCCGAGCTAGTTCCACACACACAGACTCTCTCTCTCTCTCTCTCACACACACACACACACACACACACACACACACACACACACACACACACACACACACACACACACACACACACACACACACACACACACACACACACACACCACACACACACACAGCCAATGAAAACTTTAGCTCATGTTTCTTTAACTTTGTTTATGGTCTAAAGCCTCGTTAGCCGCAGATCATCTGGACTAGGAATACAGCCAGCCCATCTGTCCGTCTGTCTGGGAATATCTGTCTTTCAGCCTAGCTATCTGGCTGGCTCTACAGCAGTCTGACTGTTCTGCTCAGCCTGCAGCCAAACTGTGGTTATAATCTAGAGGATTTTATAGTATCAACCTTCCAAACCTCATAAACAGATCCACACAGCAGTCACTCCTCTCTGGCTCTGGCTGTCGCTCTGTTTCTCTCTCTCTCTCTTCCTCTCTTCTCTCTCTCCCATTCTTTCTTCATCTCCCTCCCTCCCTCCCTGGCATTGTGCGGCCAGGCCTTATCTGGTTTGTGCCACTATCGGGTGTTTGGGAAAGACAAGCCACATTTGCATACGTGTTAATTCGTTCACTCTTTTGTTGCTGATAATTCTCCTGTAGATGAACTTCCTGTTTTACATACATTCACTGAAAACCTGCATCAACACAAGGTTATATTAAAAGTATTGACCTTTTCATGTAGCCTAATTTTGGTAATCTAATAGCCTAACCACCGATCAAGCAACATTGTGGACTTGAGATAGAGACAGAGAAGACAGTAAATCTCAGTAAGACCAAAATAATGGTGTTCCACAAAAGGTCCAGTCGCCAGGACCACAAATACAAATTCCATCTAGACACCGTTGCCCTAGAGCACACAAAAACAATACATACCTCGGCCTAAACATCAGCGCCACAGGTAACTTCCACAAAGCGATCTGAGAGACAAGGCAAGAAGGGCATTCTATGCCATCAAAAGGAACATAAAATTCAACATACCAATTAGGATCTGGCTAAAAAATACTTGAATCAGTTATAGAACCCATTGCCCTTTATGGTTGTGAGGTCTGGGTTCCGCTCACCAACCAAGAATTCACAAAACGGGACAAACACCGAATTGAGACTCTGCATGCAGAATTCTGCAAAAATATAATCTGTGTACAACGTAGAACACCAAATAATGCATGCAGAGCAGAATTAGGCCGATACCCGCTAATTATCAAACTCCAGAAAAGAGTCAATAAATTCTACAACCACCTAAAAGGAAGCGATTCCCAAACCTTCCATAACAAAGCCATCACCTACAGAGAGATGAACCTGGAGAAGAATCCCCTAAGCAAGCTGGTCCTGGGGCTCTGTTCACAAAAACAAACACACCCCACAGAGCCCCAGGACAGCAACACAATTAGACCCAACCAAACCATGAGAAAACAAAAAGATAATTAAATGACACATTGGAAAGAATTAACAAAAAAACAGAGCAAACTAGAATGCTATTTGGCCCTAAATAGAGAGTACACAATGGCAGAATACCTGACCACTGTGACTGACCCAAACTTAAGGAAAGCTTTTACTATGTACAGCCTCAGTGAGCATAGCCTTGCTATTGAGAAAGGCCGCCGTAGGCAGACCTGGCTCTCAAGAGAAGACAGGCTATGTGCACACTGCCCACAAAATGAGGTGGAAACTGAGCTGCACTTCCTAACCTCCTGCCAAATGTCTGACCATATTAGAGACACATATTTCCCTCAGATTACACAGATCCACAAAGAATTAGAAAACAAATCCAATTTTGATAAACTCCCATATCTACTGGGTGAAATACCACAGTGTGACATCACAGCAGCAAGATATGTGACCTGTTGCCACAAGAAAAGGGCAACCAGTGAAGAACAAACACCATTATAAATACAACCCATATTTATGCTTATTTATTTTCCCTTTCTACTTTAACCATTTGTACATCGTTATAACACTGTATAGGGACATGATATGACATTTGTAATGTCTTTATTCTTTTGGAACTTCTGTGAGTGTAATGTTTACTGTTAATTGTTATTGTTTATTTCACTTTTGTATATTATCTACCTCACTTGCTTTGGCAATGTTAACGTATGTTTCCCATGCCAATAAAGCCCCTTGAATTGAATTGAGAGAGAGACAGAGAGAGAGAGAGAGAGATGTGTGGGGTCCACTTGCAAAACAAGATTTCATCAAATGGGACAAACACCCCATTGAAACCCTACATGCAGAGTTCTGTAAGATTCTCCTACATGTCCAGAGGAAAACTACAAACAATGCATGCAGGGCAGAATTAGGCCAATATCCACTAATAATAAAAACTCAAAAAAGAGCAATTAAGTTTTTGAAACATCTAAAATACAGTGACCCCCTCTCATATCATTACCAAGCCCTGCAATGCCAAGAGCTGAGCAAAGAAAAGAGTCCCCTCATCCAGCTGGTCCTGGGGCTGAGTTCACAAACCTGTTCTACTAACACACTGAAGCCTCAGGACCAGAACATCCAATCAATCAGAATAAACCAAATTACAACACAGTCAAAACAAAACTACATTGCTTATTGGGAAACACAAGCACAAACACAAAGCAAAATGCAGTGCTATCTGGCCCTAAATCGACAGTACACTATGGCTAAATATTTGACAATGGTTACTGATCAAAACCTTAGAAAAACCTTGACAAATTACAGGCTCAGTGAGCACAGCCTTGCCATTGAGAAGGGTAGACACGGGAAAACCTGGCTCCCTGTAGAGGAAAGGCTGTGCAACCACTGCACAACAGCAGAACCTGAGACGGAGCTGCATTTCCTGACAAAATGTCAAAAATATAAAACAATTAGAGAGTGTCATTTCCACCAAATTTGAAACCCTTATTCAAGGTTTTAAAGACCTCTCTGATGAGGATAGGCTACCCGTCCTGTTGGGGGAGGACGCAGAGAGCTGTGGGTTGGCAGCGCACTACATTGCTGCCTGCCATAAGATGAGGGACCGTGTCTGACAGACCAATAAACCTGCAGATGTCCTCTACTGTATGGCTATTGTTATTGTTGAATGTATGGTTATTTTGACCCTTGGTTATTGTTGTTACTGTTGTCCCGTTGACAATTTTGATTCTCATTTTTATTTATTATTTATATTGTAAATATACAAAATAAGCTTTGGCAATATGTACATTGTTACGTCATGCCAATAAAGCGAATTTAATTGAAAAAATTTAATTGAGAGAGAGAGAGAGAGAGAGAGAGAGAAAGGATGAGAGAGATAGAGATAGAGAAAGAGACAGAGAGAGAGAGAGAGAGAGAGAATGAGAGCGTGACAGAGAGAGATAGAGATAGATAGAGAGAGAGAGAGAGAGAATGACAGAGAGAGAGAGAGAGAGAGAGAGAGAGGATGAAAGAGATAGAGAGAGAGAGAGAGAATGAGAGCGTGATAGAGAGAGAGAATGAGAGCGTGATAGAGAGAGAGAGAATGAGAGCGTGATAGAGAGAGAGAATGAGAGCGTGATAGAGAGAGAGAGAATGAGAGCGTGACAGAGAGAGAGAGAATGAGAGCGTGACAGAGAGAGAGAGAATGAGAGCGTGATAGAGAGAGAGAATGAGAGCGTGACAGAGAGAGAGAATGAGCGTGACAGAGAGAGAGAGCAACAGAGAGAGACAGATTGACAGAGAGAGAGCGTGACAGAGAGAGAGCGACACAGAGCGACACAGAGAGAGACAGATAGACAGAGAGAGCGTGACAGAGAGAGAGCGACACAGAGAGAGACAGATTGACAGAGAGAGAGCGTGACAGAGAGAGAGCGACACAGAGAGAGACAGATAGACAGAGAGAGAGCGTGACAGAGAGAGAGCGACTCAGAGAGAGACAGATTGACAGAGAGAGAGTGTGACAGAGAGAGAGCGACACAGAGAGAGACAGATTGACAGAGATAGAGCGTGACAGAGAGAGAGCGACACAGAGAGAGACAGATTGACAGAGAGAGAGCGTGACAGAGAGAGAGAGACACAGAGACAGATTGACAGAGAGAGAGCGTGACAGAGAGAGACAGATAGACAGAGAGAGAGAGCGTGACAGAGAGCGAGCGTGACAGAGAGAGAGAGCGTGACAGAGAGCGAGCGTGACAGAGAGAGAGAGCGTGACAGAGAGAGCGTGACAGAGAGAGACAGATAGACAGAGAGAGAGAGAGAGAGCGTGACAGAGAGAGAGAGAGAGAGAGAGGATGAAAGAGATAGAGAGAGAGAGAGAGAGAATGAGAGCGTGATAGAGAGAGAGAATGAGAGCGTGACAGAGAGAGAGAGAATGAGAGCGTGACAGAGAGAGAGAGCAACAGAGAGAGACAGATTGACAGAGAGAGAGCGTGACAGAGAGAGAGCGACACAGAGCGACACAGAGAGAGACAGATAGACAGAGAGAGAGCGTGACAGAGAGAGAGCGACACAGAGAGAGACAGATTGACAGAGAGAGAGCGTGACAGAGAGAGAGCGACACAGAGAGAGACAGATAGACAGAGAGAGAGCGTGACAGAGAGAGAGCGACTCAGAGAGAGACAGATTGACAGAGAGAGAGTGTGACAGAGAGAGCGACACAGAGAGAGACAGATTGACAGAGATAGAGCGTGACAGAGAGAGAGCGACACAGAGAGAGACAGATTGACAGAGAGAGAGCGTGACAGAGAGAGAGCGACACAGAGACAGATTGACAGAGAGAGAGCGTGACAGAGAGAGACAGATAGACAGAGAGAGAGAGCGTGACAGAGAGCGAGCGTGACAGAGAGAGAGAGCGTGACAGAGAGCGAGCGTGACAGAGAGAGAGAGCGTGACAGAGAGAGCGTGACAGAGAGAGACAGATAGACAGAGAGAGAGTGACAGAGAGAGACAGATAGACAGAGAGAGAGAGCGTGACAGAGAGAGAGAGAGAGAGAGAGGATGAAAGAGAGAGAGAGAGAGAGAGAGAGAATGAGAGCGTGATAGAGAGAGAGAATGAGAGCGTGACAGAGAGAGAGAGCAACAGAGAGAGACAGATTGACAGAGAGAGAGCGTGACAGAGAGAGAGCGACACAGAGCGACACAGAGAGAGACAGATAGACAGAGAGAGAGCGTGACAGAGAGAGAGCGACACAGAGAGAGACAGATTGACAGAGAGAGAGCGAGACAGAGAGAGAGCGACACAGAGAGAGACAGATAGACAGAGAGAGAGCGTGACAGAGAGAGAGCGACACAGAGAGAGACAGATTGACAGAGAGAGAGCGTGACAGAGAGAGAGCGACACAGAGACAGATTGACAGAGAGAGAGCGTGACAGAGAGAGACAGATAGACAGAGAGAGAGCGTGACAGAGAGAGCGTGACAGAGAGAGACAGATAGACAGAAAGAGAGCGTGACAGAGAGAGACAGATAGACAGAGAGAGAACGTGACAGAGAGAGCGTGACAGAGAGAGACAGATAGACAGAGAGAGAGCGTGACAGAGAGAGCGTGACAGAGAGAGACAGATAGACAGAAAGAGAGCGTGACAGAGAGAGACAGATAGACAGAGAGAGAGCGTGACAGAGAGAGAGCGTGACAGAGAGAGACAGATAGACAGAGAGAGAGCGTGACAGAAAGAGAGAGCGTGACAGAGAGAGAGTGACAGAGAGATCGTGACAGAGAGAGACAGATAGACAGAGAGAGAGAGCGTGACAGAGAGCGAGCGTGACAGAGAGAGACAGATAGACAGAGAGAGCGTGACAGAGAGAGAGAGATAGACAGAGAGAGAGCGTGACTGAGAGAGAGCGTGACAGAGAGAGAGCGTGACAGAGAGAGAGCGTGACAGAGAGAGACAGATAGACAGAGAGAGAGCGTGACAGAAAGAGAGAGCGTGACAGAGAGAGAGTGACATAGAGATCGTGACAGAGAGAGACAGATAGACAGAGAGAGAGAGAGTGACAGAGAGAGACAGATAGACAGAGAGAGAGTGACAGAGAGAGACAGATAGACAGAGAGAGAGAGCGTGACAGAGAGCGAGCGTGACAGAGAGAGAGAGCGTGACAGAGAGAGACAGATAGACAGAGAGAGAGAGAGTGACAGAGAGAGACAGATAGACAGAGAGAGAGAGAGTGTGACAGAGAGCACATGGGCTCCTGAGATGTCCTGAAAAAAAATACAATTAGAGTTGGATAAATGTAGATAAACTTGATTTTTATCACCAGGATTTATACAGGATACTACCCTCAACATCACAACCATCTATTCAAATCACAATTCCAGACCTAAAAGATTGATTTTGGACTATTACTACCAAAGACGATCAAGAAATAACCTCTAACAAACCAAACCTGCAGAAGAAACACAGCGAAACCTGGAAATATCATCCGCAACAAAACTGAGTGAGTAATATTCAGTCTGAACCTACTTCTGAAGGCTAAAAGCAAAAGACAATGTTATATAAAGCTTAATAAATAACACAAAGCACCAAGCTGCCAGGAAAGAAACTGACCTCATCAATTAGCACTTAAGTGTGAAGAGAGAAGTGTGAAAACTCTTGTGCCTAACAATGGCAGGAGAGTGCCACAGCCCCCCCTATATTATTACAGACCATCCCCTGGCATGACACAGTGTTATATTATTACAGACCATCCCCTGGCATGACACAGTGCTATATTAACCAGACCATCCCCTGGCATGGCACAGTGTTATATTAACCAGACCATCCCCTGGCATGACAGTGCTATATTAACCAGACCATCCCCTGGCATGACACAGTGTTATATTATTACAGACCATCCCCTGGCATGACACAGTGTTATATTAACCAGACCATCCCCTGGCATGGCACAGTGCTATATTAACCAGACCATCCCCTGGCATGACACAGTGTTATATTAACCAGACCATCCCTGGCATGGCACAGTGCTATATTAACCAGACCATCCCCTGGCATGGCACAGTGCTATATTAACCAGACCATCCCCTGGCATGGCACAGTGCTATATTAACCAGACCATCCCCTGGCATGACACAGTGCTATATTAACCAGACCATACCCTGGCATGACACAGTGCTATATTAACCAGACCATCCCCTGGCATGACACAGTGTTATATTAACCAGACCATCCCCAGGCATGACACAGTGTTATATTAACCAGACCACCAACTGGCATGACACAGTGCTATATTAACACAGACCATCCCCTGGCATGACACAGTGTTATATTAACCAGACCATCCCCTGGCATGACACAGTGTTATATTAACCAGACCATTCCCTGGCATGACACAGTGTTATATTAACCAGACCATCCCTGGCATGACACAGTGCTATATTAACCAGACCATCCCTGGCATGACACAGTGCTATATTAACCAGACCATCCCCTGGCATGGCACAGTGCTATATTAACACAGACCATCCCCTGGCATGGCACAGTGCTATATTAACACAGACCCCTGACATGACACAGTGTTATAAGAGGACACTACCCCTATGTCATGACAGAGGGTATTGGCCCAGGGTGGAAACTCAGAATACTAGACACTGAGGAAATTGAAACAACCTCTGTCAATGTGTACAAGTCTGGAACAGTAATGGTGCAGGGCAACCTCTAGCGGTTCCTGCAGGACTTCTACGGGATCTAAGAGGGAGCAGAGCAGGAAAATATCTCTCTCTCTGTGACGACTCCCCATCCTGAGTGAGTCTGATCACA
The DNA here is from genome assembly GCF_901001165.1 of Salmo trutta. NCBI lineage: Eukaryota > Metazoa > Chordata > Actinopteri > Salmoniformes > Salmonidae > Salmo > Salmo trutta. The sequence continues at coordinate 10,172,167 of NC_042962.1, read as the reverse complement.
CCTCTTCAAACTGTCCTGCAGATGAGGATAGTCTCCCCCCCAGCACTGAACACACCCAGGTCCCACAACTGCACTGCTCATCCATCATTGAGAGGGATAAATTCACAGAGCTGGAGAGAGACATGGTGGAGCTAAGAGAGCTAGTCCACACAATCCAAACAGAACAAACCCACAAAAACAGACCAGCACAATAACACCCCCCCAACAAGACCCGGAGGACAGAAGGTGGAGACGGACGGCTGTCTGAGAGAGCTGGCTGCTCTACGGACTGAGGTGAGAGAACTTAAAGAGGAACACATGGCACTGAAGGAGGAGGTGAGAAAGCTGAGGTGTGACAGAGAGAAGGACACTCCCCCAGAGAAGCAGACCCGGACCTGAACCCCAACACAACAATGGGACAGGACCCACCAACCCAACATACCCCACCCCCTCCTAATAGCCCCCTGTCAGCTCCCCTGTTGGCTCTCTTGACAGTCCCCACACATCCACTGAGGACACACAGAAGCCAGAGATTGTGCTCCTCATTGACTCAAGTGGCAAATACATTCAAGAGGAAAAACTTTTCCCCAAACACAAAGTGGCTAAGCTCTGGTGCCCAAACACTAGGCCTGCCCTGGTGCTGTCAGAGGACAGACTAGGGTCCACCAGCCACATCATAATTCACACAGGCACAAATGACCTGAGGGCACAGCAGGAAAGGGTGGCCACAGTACTCAAGGAAGTGATTTAAAAAGCTTCTTCCCCTTTCCCCAACGCACAAGTGGTTATCTCCATCCTGCTACCACGAAAAGACGTTCCCATTGCCACCATACAGCAGGTGAATGCAAGCATTTCGCAAGACTGTGACCCAAAACCTAATGTCTACCTGGCCCACCACTCCACCCTGGACTAATGTCTACCTGGCCCACCACTCCACCCTGGACTAATGTCTACCTGGCCCACCACTCCACCCTGGACTAATGTCTACCTGGCCCACCACTCCACCCTGGACTAATGTCTACCTGGCCCACCACTCCACCCTGGACTAATATCTACCTGGCCCACCACTCCACCCTGGACTTGAACAGCCTTTACGACCACAAGACAGCAATCCCAACTTTTGCAAGAACCCTGAAGGACACCACCCTCAACCGTAGCCCCAGCACCTCACACAGGAGCAACAGAGCAACGGACACCCTGCCCAGACCGGCGAGAGACACTCCCAGACCTGCCAGACCCCCTCCTGAAGGACCTGCAACGAGAGAACCCACGCCAAGAGGACCTACACCCAGACCACAGCATCACCAGCCACACCCCAACCAGCTGAGACCACCCCAAGCAAACCCTAGCCACACCCTATATAGTCCCCCCATACCAGACCTATGCCCCTTACCCCTGCAGCAAGAACCTCAACATGACAGCAGGACATATGCCCAGGCCGTGAGTAGAGCAACAGTCCTAACCCCCACTTTTACACCCTCCCAAGCCCATCCTGCGACCTAAGAGGTATGTATCAGATGCTCAACATGCTCTGCTCACACCTACTGTGATGGTCCGGACCTAAACCACACAAAAACATTAGACAATATGGAACACAAAGCTCATCCTACAAGAAACATGGTATGGAGGAGATGGACCCACTGGTTGCCCTCTAGGTTACAGAGAGCTGGTAGTCCCATTCACTAAACTACCAGGTGTGAAACAGGGAAGGGACTCAGGGGGTATGCTAATTTGGTATAGAGCAGACCTAACCCACTCTACTAAATGAGTCAAAACAGGAACATTTTACATCTGACTAGAAATTAATAAGGAAATGATGTCCTCATGTGTGCTACCTATATCCCCCCAATAGAACCCTCATACTTTAACGATGACAGCTTCTCCATCTTAGAGGGGGAGATCAACAATTTCCAGGCCCAGGGACATGTACTAGTCTGTGGCGACCTAAATGCCTGAACTGGACAAGAACCTGACACCCTCAACACACAGGGGTCAAACACCTACCTGAAGGTGACAGCATTCTCTCCCCCATATGCCCCCCTAGGCACAACTATGACAACATAACCAACAAACACAGGTCACAACTCCAGCAGCTCTGGATATGTAGATAGTCTATGGTAGGCTTCGAGGGGACTCCTATGGTAGCTCATCTCTGTATACTACTTATCACTGACCTAAACCCAGAGTCTCTTAGAGCGTTCACAGTCAGCCCACTGATCAGATCACAGCAAAATCACACTCTACTTGAACAGAGCTTTGCTCAATCATGAGGCATCAAAGCCAAAGGAGCTGAATAAAATTAAGAAATGTTATAGATGGAAGGAAAGTAGTGTGGAAATCTACCAAAAAACAAATAGGCAACAAGAAATTCAATCCCTTCTAGACAATTTCCTGGACAAAAGGTTTCACTGTAATAGTGAAGATGTAAACCTGGCAGTAGAAAACCTAAACAGTATATTTGACCTCTCAGCTTCCCTATCAAATCTAAAAATATCAAACATAAAACCAAAGACAATGAACTACAGTGACAAATGGTTTGATGAAGAATGCAAAAACCTAAGAAAGAAATTGAGAAACCTGTCCAACCAAAAACATAGACACACAGAAAACCTGAGCCTACGCCTTCACTATGGTCAACTATTAAAGACTACCAGAACCCACTGGATTCTCCAATTACAATGACAATTACAATTACAATGACAAAATAAAAACCCTCCAACCCAAAAAGGCCTGTGGTGTTGATGGTATCTTCAATGAAATGATCAAATATACAGACAACAAATTCCAATTGGCTATACTAAAACTCTTTAACATCATCCTTAGCTCTGGCATCTTCTCCAATATTTGGAACCAAGGACTGATCCCCCCCCAATCCACAAAAGTGGAGACAAATTTGACCCCAATAACTACCGTGGGATATGCATTAACAGCAACCTTGGGATAATCCTCTGCATTGTTATTAACAGCAGACTCATACATTTCCTCAGTGAAAACAATGTACTGAGCAAACGTCAAATTGGCTTTGTACCAAATTATTGTACGACAGACCATGTATTCACCCGGCACACCCTAATAGTATTCACCCGGCAAACAAACCAAAACAAAGGCAAAGTCTTCTCAGAATCTGAAGTCAAATGTCTACTGTTTGCTGATGATCTGGTGCTTCTGTCCCAAACCAAGGAGGGCCTACAGCAGCACCTAGATCTTCTGCACAGATTCTGTCAGACCTGGACCCTGGCAGTAAATCTCAGTAAGACAAAACTAATGGTGTTCCAAAAAATGTCCAGTCGCCAGGACCACAAGTACAAATTCCATCTAGACACCATTTCCTTAGAACATACAAAACAACTATATATACCTCGGCCTAAACATCAGCGCCACAGGTAACTTCCACAAAGCTGTGAACGATCTGAGAGACAAGGCAAGAAGGGCATTCATTGCCATCAAAAGGAACATAACATTTTACATACCAATTAGGATCTGACTAAAAATACTGGAATCAGTTATAGAACCCATTGCCCTTCATGGTTATGAGGTCTGGGGTCCGCTCACCAACCAAGAATTCACAAAATTGGAAAAAAACATGAAATTGAGACTCTGTATGCAGATTTCTGCAAAAATGTACACGTGTACAACGTAGAACACCAAATAATGTAGAGCAGAATTAGGCTGAGACCCGCTAATTATCAAATGGGATAAACTGTCTCCCTCCATTTCTCTCCCATCTCCATCTCTCTCCCATCTCCTCCCTCCCTCCATCTTTCTCCCCTCTCCATCGCTATCCCGTCTCCTAACTCTCTCCATCTCCCTCCCCTCTCCTCCCTCTCTATCTCTCTCCCCTCTCCTCCATCTCTCCATCAATCTCCACTCTCCTCCCTCCCTCCATTTTTCTACACTCCCTCCCTCCCTCTATCACTAGTATCTTCCCTCCCCCATCTATCTCTGTTATCTTCCCTCCCTCATATCTCCACTCTCCTTCCTCTATCCATCTAACTCCCCTTTCTTCCCTCTCTCTCTCCATCTATCTCTATTCTCTTCCCTCCTTCTCTCCATCTCTCTCCCTCTCTTCATCTCTCTCCTCTCTTCCCTCTCTCCATCTATCTCCATTTTCCTCCCTCTCTCCATCTCTCTCCCCTCTCTCCATCTATCTCCCCTCTCCTCCCTCTCTCCATCTCTCTCTCCTCTCTTCCATCTCTCCATCTCTCTCCCCTCTCCTCCCTCCCTCTCTCAATCTCTCTCTCCTCCCTCCCTCTCTCCATCTATCTCCATTCTCCTCCCTCCCTCTCTCCAGCTCTCTCTCTTCCCTCCCTCTCTCCATCTATCTCCATTCTCCTCCCTCTCTCCATCTCTCTCCTCCCTCCCTCTCTCCATCTCTCTCTAATCCCCCCCTCTCTCCATCTATCTCCATTCTCCTCCCGATCTCCATCTCTCTCCTCCCTCCCTCTCTCCATCTCTCTCTCCTCCCTCCCTCTCACCATCTCTCTCCCCTCTCCTCTCTCCCTCCATCTCTCTCCCCTCCCCTCTCCTCCCTCCCTCCCTCCCTCCCCCGCCTCTCCCCCCTCCCTCTCTATAATTGAGGGATCCATTACACCATTAGCCTTCTGGTTATTTTCAGGTTCAGGAAATGTGTGGGATGAACTGCTTTTTCCTGTTTGTGCATGTGAGTCTGTTGTGTGGGGGTGGTGTGTGTGCGTATCTGTGTGGGTGTGGTGTGATGTGTGTGTGTATTGGTGTGTGTGTTTATGTGTGTGTGTGTGTGTGTGTGTGTGTGTATGTGTGTGTGTGTGTGTGTGTGTGTGTGTGTGTGTGTGTGTGAGGGCTTTTACCACAGGTGTATCTGTTCCCGCAGACAGATCACATTGCTGAGTAACTGCATTTCACCTAAAATAATCTAACCGGTCTTTAGATCAGCCCCTAATGTAGGGAGGTAGGAGAGAGAGATGGAGGCAGGGAGGAGAGGGGAGGGGAGAGAGATGGAGGGAGGGAGGAGAGGGGAGTGAGATGCAGGGAGGGAGGAGAGGGGAGAGAGATGGAGATAGGGAGGAGAGGGGAGAGAGATGGAGGGAGGGTGGAGAGGGGAGAGAGAAGGAGAGAGGGAGTAAAGGGGAGAGAGATGGAGGCAGGGAGGCGGGGGAGAGAGAAGGAGAGAGGGAGGAGAGGGGAGTGAGATGGAGGGAGGGAGGAGAGGGGAGAGAGATGGAGATAGGGAGGAGGGGGGAGAGAGAAGGAGGGAGGGAGGAGAGGGGAGAGAGATGGAGGGAGGGTGGAGAGGGGAGAGAGAAGGAGAGAGGGAGTAAAGGGGAGAGAGATGGAGGCAGGGAGGCGGGGGGAGAGAGAAGGAGAGAGGGAGGAGAGGGGAGTGAGATGGAGGGAGGGAGGAGAGGGGAGAGAGATGGAGATAGGGAGGAGAGGGGAGAGAGATGGAGATAGGGAGGAGAGGGGAGTGAGATGGAGGGAGGGAGGAGGGGGGAGAGAGAAGGAGAGAGGGAGTAAAGGGGAGAGAGATGGAGGCAGGGAGGAGAGGGGAGAGAGATGGAGATAGGGAGGAGGGGGGAGAGAGAAGGAGAGAGGGAGTAAAGGGGAGAGAGATGGAGGCAGGGAGGAGAGGGGAGAGAGATGGAGATAGGGAGGAGAGGGGAGTGAGATGCAGGGAGGGAGGAGAGGGGAGAGAGATGGAGATAGGGAGGAGAGGGGAGTGAGATGGAGGGAGGGTGGAGAGGGGAGTGAGATGGAGGGAGGGTGGAGAGGGGAGAGAGAAGGAGAGAGGGAGTAAAGGGGAGAGAGATGGAGATAGGGAGGAGAGGGGAGAGAGATGGAGATAGGGAGGAGAGGGGAGTGAGATGGAGGGAGGGAGTAAAGGGGAGAGAGATGGAGAGCGGGAGAAATGATAGAGAAAAGAGAGGGTGTGTTATAATGATGATGATTCTAATCTGTCTGTACTACTCTCACCTATATGAGTTCATTTCTGGCTCTGTATCGGCCCTCATCAGTGACTGTATCGGCCCTCATCAGTGACTGTATCGGCCCTCATCAGTGACTCTGTATCGGCCCTCATCAGTGACTCTGTATCGGCCCTCCTCAGTGACTCTGTATCGGCCCTCATCAGTGACTCTGCATCGGACCTCATCAGTGACTCTGTATCGGCCCTCATCAGTGACTCTGTATCGGCCCTCATCAGTGACTCTGCATCGGACCTCATCAGTGACTCTGCATCCCCCCTCATCAGTGACTCTGCATCGGACCTCATCAGTGACTCTGCATCCCCCCTCATCAGTGACTCTGCATCCCCCCTCATCAGTGACTCTGCATCGGACCTCATCAGTGACTCTGCATCCCCCCTCATCAGTGACTCTGCATCCCCCCTCATCAGTGACTCTGTATCGGCCCTCATCAGTGACTGTATCGGCCCTCATCAGTGACTCTGTATCGGCCCTCATCAGTGACTCTGTATCGGCCCTCATCAGTGACTCTGTATCGGCCCTCATCAGTGACTCTGCATCCCCCCTCATCAGTGACTCTGTATCGGCCCTCATCAGTGACTCTGCATCGGCCCTCATCAGTGACTCTGCATCGGCCCTCATCAGTGACTCTGCATCGGCCCTCATCAGTGACTCTGCATCGGCCCTCATCAGTGACTCTGTATCGGCCCTTATCAGTGGCTCTGTATACCAGTCTATCAGTCTACCAGTCTACCATTCTACCATTCTACCAGTGTATCATTCTACCATTCTACCAGTCTACCAGTCTACCAGTCTATCAGTCTACTATGCTACCAGTCTACCATTCTATCAGTCTACCAGTCTACCAGTCCTTCATTCTACCAGTCTACCAGTCCTTCAGTCTACCAGTCTACCAGTCTATCAGTCTACCAGTCTACTAGTCTACCAGTCTGCCATTCTATCAGTCTACCAGTATATCAGTCTATCTGTCTACCATTCTACCAGTCTACCAGTCTATCAGTCTACCAGTCTATCAGTCTACCAGTCTACCAATCTATCAGTCTACCATTCTATCAGTCCACCAGTTTTACCAGTCTACCAGTCCTTCAGTCTACCAGTCTAGCAGTCTATCAGTCTACCAGTCTATCATTCTACCAGTCTACCATTCTAACAGTCTAGCATTCTATCAGTCTACGAGTCTATCAGTCTACCAGTCTACCAGTATATCAGTATATCAGTCTACCAGTCTACCAGCCCTTCAGTCTACCCATCTACCCGTCTGATTTTGACACATATTCTATCAAATCTTCACCCTCTCACTCTTCCTTTCCTCACTCACTTCCTCTCCCTGACTTCCTCTCCCTCACTTCCTCTCCCTGACTTCCTCTCCCTGACTTCCTCTCCCTCACTTCCTCTCCATGACTTCCTCTCCCTCACTTCCTCTCCCTTGTGTAGAGAGAGAAGTCGGTTTTGTGCTCAACAGAGGCTGAGAAAGTCAGTGAATAAATCTGTGTTACCAGTCTCTCCAGAGAGCAGAGCGTGTCTTGCATGGTAAGCAGCACTAACATATTTATTAAGGCTTTTATTCACTGAAAATGGCCATAGCAAACTTTAAAGGGCAGCTGTATTCAAAAGGAACTTCCCTAGTTGAAAACAGCCGATGTTGCATCCATATTAGTCCAAAACTTTAATTGTAGTGTAAAACTTTACTACAAAGTGTAAATAGCATAATTTTGGTGATAAAGTCACTATCTTCCAAAACTGAGATTTGAGCGATTTAGGTAAGTAGTTACGTTCCTCGATCCTTGGTTATTTAACGGTTTTGTTTCGATTTCAACCCACTTACCCACTAGTACAGAATGGTAACACCTATTGAGAAGTGTCATGCACAGAGAAACAGCGGTGTGGATTGAGCTCTATCCAATCACCTCCAGACAGTCAAATCAAATCAAACTTTATTTATATAGCACATTTCAGATATGAACGCAACGCACAGGAAAAAAACATAAATAAAAAAATAAGGGAAAATAAAAATATGTACTACACAACAAACATAAGAGTATAAAAAACTAAAGAATAACAATAAAAACTGAAAGATTAAAAAAAACATCCTATGGAAAAGCAAAGCTCTAAAGGTGTGTTTTAAGATCTCTTTTAAATATGTCCACAGTGTAGGCCCCCCTCAGGTTCTCTGGCAGGCTATTCCAGAGGCTAGGGGTATAATAACTAAAGGCTGCCTCTCCATGCCTCTTGGCCCCCCTCAGGTTCTCTGGCAGGTTATTCTAAAGGCTGGGGGCATAGTAACTAAAGGCTGTCTCTCCATGCCTCTTGGTCCCCCTCAGGTTCTCTGGCAGGCTATTCCAGAGGCTGGGGGCATAATAACTAAAGGCTGCCTCTCCATGCCTCTTGGTCCCTCTCAGGTTCTCTGGCAGGCTATTCCAGAGGCTGGGGGCATAATAACTAAAGGCTGTCTCTCCATGTCTCTTGGTCCCCCTCAGGTTCTCTGGTAGGCTATTCCAGAGGCTGGGGGTATAATAACTAAAGGCTGCCTCTCCATGCCTCTTGGCCCCCCTCAGGTTCTCTGGCAGGCTATTCCAGAGGCTGGGGATATAATAACTAAAGGCTGTCTCTCCATGCCTCTTGGTCCCCCTCAGGTTCTCTGGCAGGCTATTCCAGAGGCTGGGGGAATAATAACTAAAGGCTGTCTCTCCATGCCTCTTGGCCCCCCTCAGGTTCTCTGGCAGGCTATTCTAAAGGCTGGGGGCATAATAACTAAAGGCTGACTCTCCATGCCTCTTGGTCACCCTCAGGTTCTCTGGCAGGCTATTCTAAAGGCTGGGGGTATAGTAACTAAAGGCTGACTCTCCATGCCTCTTGGTCACCCTCAGGTTCTCTGGCAGGCTATTCTAAAGGCTGGGGGTATAGTAACTAAAGGCTGTCTCTCCATGCCTCTTGGTCCCCCTCAGGTTCTCTGGCAGGCTATTCCAGAGGCTGGGGGCATAATAACTAAAGGCTGCCTCTCCATGCCTCTTGGTCCCTCTCAGGTTCTCTGGCAGGCTATTCCAGAGGCTGGGGACATAATAACTAAAGGCTCCCTCTCCATGCCTCTTGGTCCTAGACTTTTGGATAGTTAAAAGGCCAGCACCAGAGGACCTGAGGGACCTACTGGGTACATCTCTTAAAGCATGTCTGACATGTATTGTGGTGCACAATCGTGGATTGATTTAAAAACCAATAGAATAATCTTAAAATTAATTCTAAAACTCACAGGTAGCCAGTGCAGAGACCTTAAAACCGGTGTAATGTGTGCTCTCTGTCTGGTCTTGGTCAGTACCCGTGTTGTAGCATTCTGTATGTTTTGCAGTTGACCAATAGCTTTCTTGGGTAGACCAGAGAGGAGAGCATTACAGTAGTCAAGCCTGCTTGTAATAAAAGCATGGATGAGTCTCTCTGAAAGAGAAATGGCCACACCTTGGCAATGCTCCTCAGGTGGTAAAAAGCTGTTTTGGTCACATTCCTAATGTGTGATTCGAAATTGAGTTCAGAATCTATAATGACACCTAGCTGAGACAGACCTGCCCGTTACACCTCGCCTCGGACTTGTTTACATAACACAACACGACGTTGCCAAGGTTAAATTGAAAGATCACTTTACTGAATGGCCACATGCTGATGTGTTTGATAGTGACCAGTCTGTTTGGGGCAAAATGACAATTGACACGATGCCAAAATTCTTAACCCATCCGCAAGCATGTTGTGTCCCACCACAAACTGTTTTGTAACACGATTCACTATGAAACACTGCCAGACAGACACACTCTGGCGATAGATAGTGAGAGAGTTGGAAAAACAAAACGGAATGGTCCCCACCTGCGAGCTTCATTGACAAACACAGAGATAGAACTTAGCTAGCCAGCTAGTGATTTTGGACCCTGATAAACAGTGTGTAGCTTGTGCTTAATTTACCACCGTTTGACAGCTTGCTGATGAAGTTGTAGACATGTTCTCAGAATTCAGTCCTGAGCACAGCCAGCAGCAGGTGGCTCAATACTATCTAGAGTGCACTGACTATGGTATTCATGCACATTGTTTAACTTGAGAAATACTGCAACAAACACCAAAGCACATTTCCAGCTATATGTAAATTGTGCGATTTAAGGCCCGTCCACACCTAGAATAATTTAGTTTTTTTGGATTATTATTATTTGTGTACTTGTTTAACATTTTAGCTGCAATGTTAGGAGCTACTAACACAAGTATTTCACTGCAATAATATCTCCTAAACTGTGTAAATGCCCAATAAACTTTCACTACATTTTTTGGTTTGATAATTATAACGACAACTATTTAAAAACGTTAGAATTCCAGTGAAAAGGAGCATTCACACTACAAGCAACTACAAACAGAGGGGAGACGATAACGAGTGCTATCGTTTGGATCACTTTCAGAGCGATTTTCCCCCCCTGTCCCCTGTGACGATTAAAACGTTGACGACCAATAAAAAATGTTTTCGATTGGTTCTAGGTGTGCGAGGCTGCTCGGCGAGGAGAGGAGGCAGAGAGCACTGTAAACCTGCCTGAATAACTGGGCATGTGTGGGCATACTGCAGTTCACAAGAATTATAGGATGACTTGGGAGAATGATGATTGGATGGTGATGATACATTGATAAGATTCCAAACGAGGCCATTATAAAAATGGAAATGACTTGCAAATGCCTTGATTAACGACAACGAGGCATGCAATAATTAACATGCTGACAAAAATATGCGCTGACCAAATGGCGTTTTTGTACTTGTATTGCTATACAGTTAAATAGGAGTTTCTATATAGTAGTCATTAAATGTACTTTTAGTATTACTTGTCACTGTCACGCCCTGAACATAGAGAGCCCTTGGTTCTCTATGGTGTAGTAGGTCAGGGCGTGACTAGGGGGGTGTTCTAGTTCAATATTTCTATGTTGGTGTTTTGTATGGTTCCCAATTAGAGGCAGCTGGTAATCGTTGCCTCTAATTGGGGATCATATTTAGGTAGCCATTTTTCCCACCTGTGTTTGTGGGATATTGTTTGTGTGAGAGTGCATGTTGGCCCACGTTTTTTTTTCACGTTCGTAGTTTGTTTATTGTTTTGTGTAGAAGTTTCACTGAAATAAAGATGTGGAACAAACACACGCTGCGCCTTGGTCCGTCTCTTACAACAAACGTGACAGTCACTGTGACAATGAAAACATCCCGAAAGCATTGAATGGTGTGCAAATGTTGTATACAGCGTGCAGTAGAACGCATTGATCAGTTGATTGACAGGTGTGGCCTACTGTGCAATGATAAGCTCTAGTGTGGAAGCTCGCCAACGTTTTGGTGTTTCTTTTGTCATACATTTGTATTTTTACCCCCCTCCCCAAGGGAGCCCTTTTGCCTCTTGGTAGGCCCTCATTCTAAATAAGAATTTGTTCTTAATTGACTGGCCTAGTTAAATAAAGCTTAAATAAGTATAGTTTATTATTATCGTCCTTGGTGTGGATGGCCTTGTGACAGTGTAAGAGGTTTAGGTCATAGGCTCCTCAGGCCCCTAAGACCTCGGAAAAAACTGCAAAATCAATGACAGACTTCTTGATTTATCTTGATCTTTATCTATTTTTAAACGAAATGTTGCTACCGTGATTGAAGACAGACAAATAACAATAACCACTAGGGTACAATATAGCGAAAAGAACACAGCCACATCGAACCACACCCCCTAGACGCAACTCTTGTTTTTCTTTATGAGCAGCAGAAAAGCCCAGGCGGAATCGGGGAGTTCAGCCGTACTTTTAAGTTCTGCATTAAAAACTTGAATGTGTGTGTGATGGGATATGTGTGTAGGTGGCCTGATACCATTCCGTGTGTGTGTGTGTGTGTGTGTGTGTGTGTGTGTGTGTGTGTGTGTGTGTGTGTGTGTGTGTGTGTGTGTGTGTGTGTGTGTGTGTGTGTGTGTGTGTGTGTGTGTGTGTGTG
>NC_042962.1:10147758-10155258 GCF_901001165.1 Salmo trutta | reverse complement strand
GCTTAGTTCATAATGCTTAGTTCATAGTTCATAATGCTGGGTAAATAGCTCATAATGCTGAGATCATAGTTCATTATGCTGAGTTCATAGCTCATAATGCTGAGTTCATAGTTCATCACGCTGAGTTCATAGTTCATCACGCTGAGTTCATAGTTCAATATGCTGAGTTCACATTTCTGAGATCATAGTTCATAATGCTGAGTTCATAGTTCATTATGCTGAGTTCATAGTTCATAATGCTGAGTTCATAGTTCATCATGCTGAGTTCATAATTCATCACGCTGAGTTCATAGTTCAATATGCTGAGTTCCCAATTCTGAGATCATAATTCAAAATGCTGAGATCATATTGCTGAGTTTATAGTTCATAATGATGAGTTCATAGTTCATCATGCTGAGTTCATAGTTCATCATGCTGAGATCCTATTGCTGAGTTTATAGTTCATAATGCTGAGTTCATAGTTCATCAGGCTGAGTTCATAGTTCATCATGCTGAGTTCATAGTTCATCATGCTGAGTTCACAATTCTGAGATCATAGTTCATAATGCTGTTCATAAAGATGCGTTCATAGTTCATCATGCTGAGTTCACAATGCTTAGCTCATAGTTCATAATGCTGAGTTCACAGTTCATAATGCTGTGTTCAAAACGCTGAGTTCATTGTTTATCATGCTGGGTTCATAGTTCATAATGCTGAGTTCATAGTTCATCATGCTGAGTTCATAGCTTATAATGCTGAGTTCATAGTTCATAATGCTGAGTTCATAGTTCAACATGCTGAGTTCATAGTTCATCACGCTGAGTTCATAGTTCATTATGCTGAGTTCACAATTCTGAGATCATACTTCATAATGCTTTCACAATACTTAGTTCATAGTTCATCATGCTGAGATCATATTGCTGAGTTTATAGTTCATAATGCTGAGATCATAGTTCAAAATGCTGAGATCACAATGCTTAGTTCATAGTTCATCATGCAGAGATCATATTTCTGAGTTCATAGTTCATAATGCTGAGATCATAGTTCAAAATTCTGAGATCACAATTGTCATGACGTTGCCCTCTTTGGGTTTTCTATGCACCATCCCCCTATCTCCCCCTACCCAGGCCCTGTGAGAGAGGTCGTAAATTCCTAAGAAAATGTCCCGCCTCATGGCCACAGTATAAAGAGAGAGTGGGTTTCATAGAAAGAACCCAGGAATTCTTCCACCTCACAGGAGTGGAGAACCGAAAGACATTTATGTTCTGGAGAAGGTATAAAAGATCGGTGAAGAATCCAGCTACGAACTGGTCCGTTTGGTACAATTTTGTGAAACTCATGAGAGACAATATTACCATAATCATGTTTACACAATAGCCTCAGCTATGAGACTTACATATAAATGGTTGTATAAAATGAATGAATGAGGATGGAACTGTTTGTGAAATTGTGTAATGTGATTTTGGACTGTTTAATGAAGGAAACTCCAATTCCCTTTGGAGTCTTAACTAAGTCCTTGGCATGCCCCCAGGGACACAGACAGGACCAGGCGTCATGAGACAGCCTTTTTCTGTATTCCGAATATAACCCCCACCCACGGTTTCTATCACCAGACCAGCTTACCTCGATAACGAGAGGGCCAAGATTTGACCATGCATTCCTCGTTCTGAACTTTAACCATACCACGTGGTTAAACTCTTAGACTATTGATACCGACAGAATAATAACAAGTCTTTGATATTAATTACTAGTCTGCAGCTAGGAATTCGGTATCATTGAACGCGAAGACCGACGAAACATCCGTCCTATAACGACATTAATGAATGTCACTTTGAAATATCCATTCTAACCGAGAGGTAGAGAGAGAGAGAGAGAGAGAGAGAGAGAGAGAGAGAAAGAAAGAGAGAGAGAGATAAAGAGAGAAAGAAAGAGAGAGAGAACGCGTGGACAACCACTCCAACAGAACAAACATTTCCAACAAAGTTCCCGACGACACACTGAGCGTAAATATATATATTGATTGCAATTGTTCCCAAATGAGTGAGCGTTCATGTGCAAAGGATTAGCATTTCATTTGTTAATATTTATCAACTCTGTAGTGCCTTCTCAGCCTCCCCCACTCCCCTTTTGTCTAACAAGCCGCCATGTCGGTTTAGCCCACTAGGGCACATTCTCCTATCATTTCCTTGTAACCATATCTGTTTGTTATGCATTTCTGTGAATTACTTAGTTAGTAAATAAATGATTTTAAGACAATTGATGTATGGATGACTCATAGTGAAGACTGGGTTCGTACAGATAACCAACAATTTACGACGTTTGGAATGAGACTGGCGTGAGGTAAATAATACGTCATTAATCAGGAGACTAATCGATCAGATATTATAATATCTGAAAGTTATATTAAGAAAATTATAACTTTGTAATCTGAATATTTTCCTTGGTGCCCCGACCTCCTAGTTAATTACAGTTACACGATTAATCAGTTTAATCGCGTAATAATAATTTCAGAGTTATTTGATAAACATGTCTTCAGTTTAATGATGCCAAAGACACGACACAATGCTTAGTTCATTGTTCATCATGCTGAGATCAGATTGCTGAGTTTATAGTTCATAATGCTGAGATCATATTGCTGAGTTTATAGTTCAAAATGATGAGTTCATAGTTCATAATGCTGAGTTCATAGATCATAATGATGAGTTCACAACTCTGAGATCATAGTTCATAATGCTGTTCATAAAGATGCGTTCATAGTTCATCATGCTGAGTTCATAGTTCATCACGCTGAGTTCATAGTGCTGAGTTTATAGTTCATAATGCTGAGTTCATAGTTCATCATGCTGAGTTCATAGTTCATCACGCTGAGTTCATAGTTCATGATTCTGAGTTCACAGTTCATAATGCTGAGTTCAAAACGCTGAGTTCATAGTTTATCATGCTTAGTTCATAGTTCATTATGCTGAGTTTATAGTTCATCAGTCTGAGTTCATAGTTCATCATATTGAGTTCATAATTCATCATGTTGAGTTCATAGTTCATCATGTTGAGTTCACAATGCTGAGTTCATAGTTTGTAATGCTGAGCTCATAGTTCATCAGGCTGAGTTCAAAATGTTGAGGTCACCGTTCATAATGCTGAGCTCATAGCTCATCAGGCGTAGTACATATTGCATCATGCTGAGTTCATAGTTCACAATGAAGAGCTCATAGTTCCTCATGGAGTTCACAATGATAAGTTCATCGTTCACAATACTGAGTTCATAGTTCATAATGCTGAGATCATAGTGTCGAGTTCATAGTTCATCATGATGAGTTCATAGTCCATAGTCCTGAGTTCACAGTTCATTATGATGAGTTCACAATGCTAAATTCATAGTGCATAATGCTTAGTTCATAGTTCATCATGCTGAGTTCATAGTTCATAATGCTAAGTTTATAGTTCATAATGCTGAGTTCATAGTTCATCATTCTGAGTACATAGTTCATCATGCTGAGTTCATAGTTCATCATGCTGAGTTCATAGAACAACATGTGCACTATGAACTCTGTATGATGAACTATGAACTCAGCATGATGAACTATGTACTCAGCATGATGAACTATGAACTCAGCCTGATGAACTATGTACTCAGCATGATGAACTATGAACTCAGCATGATGAACTATGTACTCAGCCTGATGAACTATGTACTCAACATGATGAACTATGTACTCAGCATGATGAACTATGTACTCAGCATGATGAACTATGTACTCAGCCTGATGAACTATGTACTCAGCCTGATGAACTATGTACTCAGCATGATGAACTATGTACTCAGCCTGATGAACTTTGAACAGCATGATGAACTCTGAACTCAGCCACACACACACACACACACACACACACACACACACACACACACACACACACACACACACACACACACACACACACACACACACACACACACACACACACACACACAGTCTGAATTCAGTTCCGCTCTGCTCCACTGTCTCTCTCTCAAAGATGTTAGCATACAGAAGCTAATGAATTAACAGGCTAGCCAGATGCTGACATCCTCTCCTCTCTCCATATCTCCTTCCTTCATCATCCTCTTCCCTCTTTCCATGAAGTGCTCTTTCTCCGTTGTCTGCTGACACGTTTTTGCACCCCAAGGTCAGACTCATAAGGTCAGACTCATAATTGCCAAACATAATTTAACAGTTTTTGGACAATCTAGGGCCATTCTAATTAACACGTGAATATTAAAGTATTACTCCCATGACAACAGTTAGCTTGGCCACGCACTTACACACACACAAACCTCACACATCCCCCTCACACACATCCCCCTCACACACACACACACACACACAAACATCACACATCCCTCTCACACACACACACACACACACACACACACACACACACACACACACACACACACACACACACACACACACACACACACACACACACACACACACACATCCCCCTCACACACAGACACATCACACATCCCCTCACACACACACACACACACACACACACACACACACACACACACACACACACACACACACACACACATCCCCCTCACTCACACACACACACACACACACATCCCCCTCACACACACACACACACACAATTCACACATCCCCCTCACACACACACACACTTCCCCCTCACACACACACACACACACACACACACACACACATCACACATCCCCCTCACACACACACACACACACACACACACACACACATCCCCCTCACACACACACACACACACATCCCCCTCACACACACACAATAGGACTAGAGACCAACAATTGTTCTCCTCTCAGTTCATTTCAAGGTGTGCAGATAGAGTCAGAGGGTGTCACAGATTAATGTGTCCTCTCAGTTCATTTCAAGGTGTGCAGATAGAGTCAGAGGGTGTCACAGATTAATGTGTCCCCTCAGTTCATTTCAAGGTGTGCAGATAGAGTCAGAGGGTGTCACAGATTAATGTGTCCTCTCAGTTCATTTCAAGTTGTGCAGATAGAGTCAGAGGGTGTCACAGATTAATGTGTCCCCTCAGTTCATTTCAAGGTGTGCAGATAGAGTCAGAGGGTGTCACAGATTAATGTGTCCTCTCAGTTCATTTCAAGGTGTGCAGATAGAGTCAGAGGGTGACACCGATTAATGTGTCCCCTCAGTTCATTTCAAGGTGTGCAGATAGAGTCAGAGGGTGTCTCCGATTACTGTGTCCTCTCAGTTCATTTCAAGGTGTGCAGATAGAGTCAGAGGGTGTCACAGATTAATGTGTCCTCTCAGTTCATTTCAAGGTGTGCAGATAGAGTCAGAGGGTGACACCGATTAATGTGTCCCCCTGAGAGAATGCCTATAAAGAGAGTTCCACCCTGGGAGCTAGATGGTCATTCTACACACACACACAACACACACACACAACACACACACACGTCACAGGTGTGTTACCTGATGCTGCTCATACTTCCACCGGTCTCAGAGCCCAGCTTGCATCTCTCCAGCTGGGTGGCTACAATCTGTCTCTCTGCCTCCAGCTCACGGGTCAGCCTCTCAAACTGCAACTCCTTCAGGAGAAAGATATATAGACACAAATTAACACAAAGATCCAGCATGCAGCACTACACGGACACACAGATCCAGCATGCAGCACTACATGGACACACAGATCCAGCATGCAGCACTACACGGACACACCGATCCAGCATGCAGCACTACACGGACACACAGATCCAGCATGCAGCACTACACGGACACACAGATCCAGCATGCAGCACTACACGGACACACAGATCCAGCATGCAGCACTACACGGACACACAGATCCAGCATGCAGCACTACACGGACACACAGATCCAGCATGCAGCACTACACGGACACACAGATCCAGCATGCAGCACTACACGGACACACAGATCCCACATGCAGCACTACACGGACACACAGATCCAGCATGCAGCACTACACGGACACACAGATCCAGCATGCAGCACTACACGGACACACAGATCCAGCATGCAGCACTACACGCACACACAGATCCAGCATGCAGCACTACACGGACACACAGATCCAGCATGCAGCACTACACGGACACACAGATCCAGCATGCAGCACTACATGGACACACAGATCCAGCATGCAGCACTACACGGACACACAGCTTGCAGGTAAGTCTCAACAATGTAACTGCTTTTCTACTGTGAAAATCTTCAAGGGAAGAATTACGAGTGTGTGTGTGTGTGTGTGTGTGTGTGTGTGTGTGTGTGTGTGTGTGTGTGTGTGTGTGTGTGTGTGTGTGTGTGTGTGTGTGTGTGTGTGTGTGTGTGTGTGTGTGTGCGTGCGTGTGTATGCATGTGTGTGCAACAAGATCTCATGTTTTTACCAATTTTACTTCAGAGTCGTTGATGTTTATCCACCTTTCTCCAAAAGTCACATTTCAAAGTGTTTTTAAGTTAAGGGTTAATGTTTTGGATAGGGCTAAAAACATTAAGTTAGACACTCATTCTGAATGGTTAAGGTTTTGGATAGGGTTAAAACATTAAGTTAGACACTCATTCTGAATGGTTAAGGTTTTGGATAGGGTTAGAACATGAAGTTAGACACTCATTCTGAATGGTTAAGGTTTTGGATAGGGTTAAAAACAAAACAGTAAAAAACAACTGTGATTGAACTTTTATTTAATTTAATTTAACCTTTATTTAACATGCAACCTTTGGATCCAGAGTCATGGGATTACACCCATCTGCCTCTCCCGTCCACAACGCCCCAGCTAAACCCAAGCCTACTTCATGGTAAAAGCGCTCACTGTTGCCCCTAGTGGTCGATTTGAAAAGGCATTTCCCAGCGTGCTTAGGACATGGACAGACGTCCAAACTTGAGCGATCTGGCTGGTGTGTGTGGATTGCAGCAGCTGATGCATTAGGTCTTTAAGTGACTTAATGGCTAACATACTATCACAGCTTATTGTGAAATAGACACAAATTACTTATTCGAAATTCACCAGCAGCACATGAAAAAGTCAACTTTTTTGTGTGTATTACACGTTTTTAATCACAATGCATTTGTGTACATTACACAAATTACAATTTGTTGAGGCTAACGTTAGCTAGGCTAGCTAGGTGGCTAATGTTAGCTAGGCTAGGGGTTAAGGTTAGGGTTAGGGGGTAAAGGTTAGGTTTAGGGGTTAAGGGTTAAGGTTAGGCAACATGCTAGAGTTATGGTTAGGGTTAGCTAACATGTTAAGTAGTATGCAAAGTAGCTAAAAAGTAGTAAGTAGTTACAAAGTTGCTATTAGCTAAAATGCTAAAGTTGTCTGTGATGAGATTTTTACACGCAACCTTTGGGTTGCTAGACTTTCGCATCCTCCCTGACCAACCTCCCTCCTATAAATTTTTCTTAAGTAACCTACTGTCTTTATCTGTGAATGAAATTCACTCTATACAAAATCATGAACTGCACACGAAAAATTTAATTTTTCATGTGCCTGTCACAAAT